>NW_006776635.1:305475-361391 GCF_000442215.2 Lipotes vexillifer
CTGAACCGGCAGGCTGAATACTGAAGGGTGGTACTTTTCACAATTCCTGAGTACCCCTCACATATTTTCTCTTCTCATTACTTAACTTACTCACACCTAACCTCTCCATCATTGCAAAATAACTTTTAAAGTTTTATTGTCCCCATGCAACACGTGTTGGATGTGTTAGTGCCCTGTATTTCCAAACCTGAAATAATTTTACCTTGTCTTATATTTCAGTATATTGTAAATTGTCTTATGCAAAAGTAATCATTATTTTCCACCAATGTTTAGATTCTTCACTTGTTAAAAAAAAAGATTTTTAATTATAATTTTGGCATGACTTAAAAATACACACCAAGGAAGACTGAATAATTTTGAAGTGAAATTTAATCTTTCCTGACAGTATATCTATCAAAGAAAAAAAATCAATGGAAATAAATGTGTTCCTTTTATCATCTTTTGCAGAAAGCAGAGAGGAGTTAGGGTGCACATCTATTATTTATAACTTCATTGTACATGAGCCTTTAAAATAGTGCAGTAAAATTCAACATATAAATATGTCTTTTGAAAATACTCAAGTTCTGTAAACACTACATATAAATTTAAATATATAAAAATAGGATATTGAATTTTAGCTCCTCTTCATGACATAGAAATGAAGCATTGCACATTTATATTTAAAGCAAATTTCCCAATTTTAAAAACACCTACAAAACTACTGTATCAGCTTTCTGAGCAACTATCCCTGTTTGTATCTGTATTATAAGGTGATGAAGTTAGTGAAAAGCAGACTTTTTTATGTCGAAACTAAACCTAAACTTCCTTGCAAGTTACAATAGTGTGAGGTCTAAGTATATCAAGTAAGATAAAGTAACAAAAATATTATAAAAGATACTATACATAAATAGCAAAAACAAGCAAAAAGAATTTTAAAAAGAAGTAAATTGGAAAAGGGAATTTGTAGTCAGGGAACTTTGTGTCCACCTACTTATTCTCACTAAATGTGTGGGGGTTTTTTTTAGTGTAAATAATTGGAATAATAGAACTATCTACCATTAGATGGTTATTTGGATTCCATAAGGTAATATGAAGTACTCTCACAACTATAAAATGCTATATACAAATTAAGTAAAATTTTTAAATAGTCCTGTTCTGTAATTACAAATAATCTTTTAAAAATAACTGAGTAGATGAAAATAATTAGAAACAGTCCTGTTAACTCAGATAGGAAAGTAATTGCATGGATATTTTAACATAATAATGAAAAAAAAGTATTCTGCACATCTAGTGTACTTCTCACATTATGTTAAATCAATCTTATAATTAATTTTCATTTTCTTCTTGATATGGTTAAGAAATGTGTTGTTATGAGCACTGTTTCCCTAAATTTGTTGATTCTTTTCAAATCCATCAAGTAAAACAGTCTGCGTATGATTCATGAACACCGATGTTCCTATAATGATAATAAAAGAGGTTTTCTTTCTTTCAACTTTTATGAAGAATTAGTGCCCTTGCTCCCCCGCCCCATAACAATTTGCTCTCAATAATAAATACTCCAGCATGGAGTATTTGTACTGTGCAGTCCTTTGTACTGTCTGTAAGAAAGAAATTTCTAAAATGCCCACCTAACATAAATTAGAGGCATTCTGTCCCTGGGCTATGATTTCAATGTGAGGAGTTACTGGATACTTTTGTGAACCTTCTGTTGTTCTCTAGTGCTTCAAACTAAGGATACAAGCAGAAAGCCAAGTTTTTAACTGAATGTTCCCTTTTGTTGCTTTTACCTTGCAGTAGTCTTAATAGGATTTCTCTCTGGATTGCTTTTTTGCAGTATTACTACTCGGTCAAGGATATTTCGGTTGGAGGGATGTGCATCTGCTATGGTCATGCCAGGGCTTGTCCACTTGATCCAGTGACAAATGTATGTATATTTATAGGATGCTTTGGTAAAATGAAGCTCTGAACTGCAAAATGCTTCATGAGAAGCTTTGCTGACAGGGACGCTGTGAATGGGTGTCAGGCCCCCACTTAACAGAAAGCCATGCCAGGGTGAAATAGAGCTGGCAGGTAGGATGACAGACTTTGAAGGCAGCCATCACAATATCAGAAAACATTAGTTTTCTTCCAAAAAGGCTCCAAACTGGTCTATATATTTTGAAACCTTTCTAGCTATGACAGCCAGCTATATGATTTAGCTTTAAAGAACTCCTGTCATCAATCAACCTGACCCTTTCTTTTAAGAATTTTCATCAAAAAAATTAAAGCAAACAAATGAAAAATGTACATGGAAGTAAATCTAAATGACCATGGAACCGGAGACTGAGGTAGGACAGGGGCAGGAAGGAAGAGAGTATTCAAGAGAGCTTGAAACCGCCAGGTCAGAAAATGCTGGAATGGTTTTGGGTTGAATTTTTCATTGATGACAATGGAGTAAATGAACATAACCTAAAAAAGAAGATGAATGAGGATCTGTTTTTCTCAGTGATAAATAAACTGGTGAAATAGAAAATCATCTACTTTATAGTGTATGGAAGAAATATATTCAATAGTAAGATCAGTGAATGTAGCTACCTATGTAAAGATTTATTTTCCTACTAAAACTGTAATGCAAATGGTATTTCTCAAACAGTATTAGTTTTCTGACTAATGCATCATAGTATTACCTCCTCGGGAAGATTCAAACCCCTGGCATACTTTTCTGGGCAAGGTTGTGGTCCTGCTTTCTTCAGAGTGTGGGCACTGTCTATCAGGGGTATTGATGAGCAGTATTTCCCAAGCTTTGAGAGACCACACGGCAGCTTTGGAGGGCCAGTTCCATGTGATGAAATAAGACTGTACTCAAAACACACACAGACAGGAGATTCAGGCTTGGGGTATTAGATTTCTATTCTATCCATGCCCCTCCATGCCTAGGAATCTACTCATTCCCCTCTTCCTACACCAAATGTTAATTGTACTTTGAGGGAATCCTTAAAATGGATACATCCCACCCAGAAGACCTGTGAATCTCAGGAATCAGAGAAGGGATTCTAGTCTTCTAGACTACTTCCAGCTGGGCCTCTTCTCTCTTCTATGTCTGAGCTCAGTGATTCCAGAGCCAGCCTGGATCTCCCTCCCTAAGCTGGTGTTGATCAAATGTACCCCCTCCCAAGGCTGGCACCTCTTCCTTCCCAGACTGACGGGAGTTTTAGATTTTGGTACATAGTCTTGATGTTTCCTTTTCTCTTCATTCTACCTTTCAGGGGAAGCCCCTCATTTATGGTTCCAAAGAATGCTGAAAGTATGCTTTTTCCCCATTTTTTGACTAGAAATCCCGCTGTGAATGTGAGCATAACACGTGTGGTGATAGCTGTGATCAGTGCTGTCCTGGATTTCATCAGAAACCGTGGAGAGCAGGCACTTTTCTGACCAAAACTGAATGTGAAGGTATGTTCTGATAAGCCAGCACCATGGGTAATTCTTCCTTTCCTGGGGCACAGGTGATATAAACATGTGCTGATTTCAGGTGAGCGCATGTTTCCAGTTCATATATTTTATCCAAGACAGTAGCTGGTAAGCTCTTCTACCCTCCTGTTTTAGAGTTTTCAAGTTGTTTTTTTTTAAAATTTGACAAATATTTACAAAACGCCCATGAATTTACCACTGTGTGAGAATAATGAGAAATAGATAAAAGCAAAGTATACACTTACTGTCATCAGGGGTGAATCTGAAGCTTATGGCATAATATATATATACAAATGTAAATAAACATTCAGTAAAACCTACAGGGTATAGAGATTACCCTTCTAAACACGTATGTTTATAAAATGGTTCTGAAACCAGTATAGCTCCGGATCCTTCTGCCTGTTCCCTTTGTAGTTCCTCCCCTAAATAGCTTAGGTAAATAGTAAATAGCTTTTGAATACCCATCATCTAATAAATGGAGAAAAAACAGAGGGGAGAGATCAGACCCTACAGGTTAGAGTCAGTTTATTATCTGGGAAAGAAAGGACTCTGATTCATTAGTTATACTTATTAAAGGGTAGTGTTTGGGGGCAGTAGCTGGGAAGAATAGGAGAGTAAAATGTAACAGAGAGAAGGCAAGAAGTCAAATTTGTGGAGAAAGAATATTTATTTTAATAATAGGCATTAATATTTTAAATGTGTGGTTTCACATTAATAATGGTATAAAATGCTACTATTAGAAATGGTATCAGTGGCAATCATTAGCATAAACTATGCTACAGTAATTATTGGACAGTGACGACTAAGAAAAAGCCGGTAATGAAAAACCATAAAACAACTGGCTGTGCAAACATTTGCCAGCAAATACTCATTTATACTTTAATATTATCACTTTTGAAGTTTTTCCTGAAGGGAAGTACCCAAGAAAGGTAGCAGATGACTTTGTAGCCTAATATGGCCAACTGTCCCAACACAGTGACAGGGAAGCTAGAGAAACTTCTGTTTCTGGAGATCTGTTCAGGCCAAGACGAAACCTAAAAACAAAGACTTCTGCTGAACTATAAATCCAAACTAGCCAGAAAGCCCAATTCTATTGAATTCAAATATTAATATTTTAGTGAATCAGTCCTAATCACATTTTTTCAGTTCAGTAGGTGTATGTGGTCACCAAAACAGGCTTGGTAGCCATTTTAAACCAATACCAACCTTATATATTTATTGAATAAAAATATTTATCATGTATCATGTGTCAGACAAGATAGGTCCTTAAAATTATTGAATTGTAACAGACTTTAATCATAAAATATTCCCCAAACATAAAATAAATTTTCTTTTCAGTTTAAGATTCTGCCTATCCTATCAATGTCTTGAGTCCTTCATTTTCTGCACATATCTCTTTTGCCTTTTGATTTGTGTCTGAGTGCTTGTGAAGATATTTTGGTTTAGAAATCACTCATTGTTACTGAGATGTATCTGAGGGAATGCGCCACCACTACCCAGTGTTGTAAGGGGGGGTAGCAGATGCCCAGCCCTTGTTTTTTATCATCTGCCCCCAACCCCATTCCTGACAATCCCTCAGGATCTCCACAGCTTGTCCCGACAAGAGCAGACATTCATTCCTAAGACTGAATTTAAGTTAAATGACACCATGAATATCTCTTCTCAAACTTCCTTAAATTTAATTAATTTCTCTTCTGCTTGTGGAATATCAACAGTCACACGTGGAACTTTTGAGCATTTGAGGGTAGGGATTCTTCCTGTTGTCTCTGACATTCTATCACAAAGTTATCATGATGTAACGTTAAGTGGATCTGCAGAATCCTTTACTGCTCTCCACTTGTGTGTATGTGTTTAAACAAGGAAACAGAAAGGATGGATCAGACTTATTAGCAACAGGAATGGACAAAGCAACACAGAAGGAAATTTCCACTTGCTGCTATATACATTTTTATAAAATAGTGTTATTATAAAGCAATTTTATCTTTCTTTGTGGAAGAGATGGGAGGTTGTATTTCCAAACTGAAAAAATAATTTTTTTTTTTGAAATCCACAAATTAAAGATAGGGGTCTTAACCATAAAACCTTGAATAAATATTGTGCTTTTGGCAATGTAGACATTCGTAAAAGCTTATATGAAAATTTTATTTTCCAAGTTGAATTGTGTTCCATTCACCTCTTACTATTTAGAAAAATCCTTCTGCAACGTGACAAATCCCTCTATAAAATGAATAACTGCCTTCTGATTCATTTGAATTTAATTTCGACTTTTATCAATCTAGCTTATTTGAGGCAGGTTATATCTCTAAAGTGCAAAGGACATGTATTCCATTGCTAAGCCTGTACTAACAGACAGTTTCTATCATGTGTCTTGGACATTCTGTGAAATAACAAACTGCTGATGACAGAGTGAAAAATGGCTCTTTGTGAGTAAAAATTATCCATGTCCTCTAAGGCTATAGATGAAAGCTGTGCAGGCCCAGGACCTTTAAACAGCAGCCAAGGCTGTAGGAAAGGGCCCTCATACATGGAGTGTGAAAAGGACTGCTCCTCAGGCATCAGCTCATGGTTATAAGTACAGTCAGCAGTACTAGTTCTAAATAATGTGAGAATAAATTTGTATTCCTCTGTATTTCCCTCTAGTTGTACTTGTAGCAGAAATCTTGACTATTTCTTGCAATATATTTTTACAAGATTTTTGAGAATTCTTGTGCATTGTCCTAAAGATATAAAACTGCTTATGATGCCTAGTGATTTATATTTGTGACTACATGTCCCCTAGAATACATTTTGAAAACTCTCCATTAATATAGCAAGAGTACTATATCTTAAATCAAAAGCCAATAAGGTGAAGAAGATATTTGCAGCAAACAAGAAAAGGAGATAATATCCTTACTGTATGAAGAGATCTTCCATAGCAATAAGAAAAAAATTGAAAACAACCTGTTAAAAATGAGCAAAACAGGCATTGCACAGGAAAAAGATATGATATAACCATATAAAGAAATGATCACACTTATTTATAATTAAGGAAGTATCCATTAAAACAATAATAGTACTTTTTTTAAAACTTACCAAAGTGTTCATTCATTCACTCAACATATGTTTGAATGCCCACCGAATGGAAAATGTTGGTAATACACAGTTTTGGTGAGGCTGTGGGGAAACAGTTGTATCCTATCTATCGGAAGGAGAGTAATCTGACATAGAATTTGCAGAGGGAATTTTTTCAAGTTAATTAAAATTAAAATTTCCCATGCCCCTTGACTAGAAATTGCACTTGCAGGAATTTAATCTGTAGATGGACTTGGATAGCTGTACAGGACATTTTATGATCCTTGTCTTTAGTACCCAATTGCTAATACCACTGCTACTGACATTTACAGGGCTGAGTATTTACTGTCTCAGGCGTTCTGCTAGATGATCTGCATTCTCACCACAACCTAAGCGTTAAGTACCAAAATGACGCTAAGACTTGAACTGTCTCCTCAAAGTCACTCAGCTGGCAAATGGGGAGCCGTCTAACACCAGGCCCCCACTCCTACCCCCACCTCCATTGCCCTTCTGGTAGGTACTCAGTGTTTTAAAGGAGAAATCTGGAAACAATGTAACTGCCCACTATTAGGCATCTAATTAATCAAGAAGTACCCAGTGTAGCCTTAGGGAAAACATAATACCAATAGAGAAGGAGCCATGCTATTTACTGTTAGTAAAAAGATAGTTCAGAACAGTATATAAATGTCCCCTTTTGTGGAATTAAAAAAAAGATTGAGCTGTGTGCCGCACACAGGCCCGTGCACGTGCGTACGCATGCACACATACACACACACGTATAGATGTGGAAATCAATGCAAGGACATCTAAGGAACTCAACACATGAGGAAGGACACTGCATAGTATATTTTTTGCCTAGTTGCCATCCTAAAGTAAATTCTACCCATTTTTCAAAGCCTTACCCAGTTCTTCCTGGGGAAGTAATTTTTCATTCCTCTGAACTCCTGTAATGTGATATGAAAAAGAAAAGGGGAAGAAGGTTACGAAAACATAGAGGATGAAGATGAGGGGAAGTGGAACAGGGAAAATCATTTGGGAACTTATTTATAACGCATTATGCTAATGATTTTACGTGCATTTTAAATATCCCTACCTAGTAATTACTACTGAACACTTCATGTTCTATATGGAAACTGAGCCTTAGTGAAATGAGGTTCCCTACCTCACAGGACTACTAAGGAGTGAAGAGGACAGCCGAATCCAAGACTGGCACAAAATAGCGTGATCTCACCACTGAGCAAACCAGCTCTCATCTTGTCCTGATACCTTGGCACTTATTGTACAGCTTTTTCTTATCAGATAACTTGAAGGGATTGTGGTAGTGGTTAGCCCTGCAGACTCTGGAGCCTGACTTCAGAGTTTGGCTTACAATACTG
Source organism: Lipotes vexillifer (assembly GCF_000442215.2). Lineage (NCBI taxonomy): Eukaryota > Metazoa > Chordata > Mammalia > Artiodactyla > Lipotidae > Lipotes > Lipotes vexillifer. The sequence goes on from NW_006776635.1 coordinate 313,329, forward strand.
ATTTGGTGAACTTTTACTAGTTACTTCACTTCTCTTTGCTTGAGGTTCCTAATATATGAAAAGAGGTTAATAGAGTCTGTAAGTCACAAAACTATTTGAGAATTAAAATCAGTGGTAATAAATATAAAACATTTAGAACAGAATGTGGCATATTAAAAAAATCCCTAGGTTTTAGTTATGATTAGTAGTAAAAGAAAGGAATAACATTTGACTCTTGAACAACATGGATTTGAACTGCAAGGGTCCACTTATAGGCGGATTTCTTTCACTAAATGCAGACAACAGTGCTACAGTACTACGCAATCTGTGGTTGGTTGAATTGGGGGATGAGAAACCAAGGACAGGGAGGGCTGGCTGCAAAGTTATACTCTAATTCTCCATCGTGCAAAGGATTGGTACCCTTAACTCCTGCATTATTCAAGGGTCAAGTGTATATACTAAACATCCTTTTTACCCGTAGTATCTAACGCAGAGGTTCACATATAATAATTATTCATTACAGGTTACATGGATGTTAATCATTCAGTACCATACTTCAGTAATTTGTTTGTCATAATAGGAAATTGTAGGGTAAATTATATGAAATATCAGTTTTATAAGGTAAAATCAGTCAAATATTGGCAATTTCATATGCTTCAGGTTAATTTATGTTTTAACTATTTCAAGTTCCATTAAAACATGCAAATTTATTAATATGTCTAATAAATCCAAGTACTTTCTAGATACCTTTGTATTGATTATATATATATACATATATAATGTAATATAATTTTCCATATCGTATAAAAATCTCTTATGTAACAAAATATTATTTTTAAGTATATCTGAAATTAATGTTTATAAATTTATTTTTCCCTGATGCAGCCTGCAATTGTCATGGGAAAGCTGAAGAATGCTATTATGATGAAAATGTTGCCAGAAGAAATCTGAGTTTAAATATACATGGAAAGTACATTGGAGGGGGTGTGTGCATTAATTGTACTGGAAACACTGCTGGTATAAATTGTGAGACATGCATTGATGGTTTCTTCAGACCCAAAGGGGTAAAGTATGCTTCTTCTTTCATTAAGTGTTGTTTTGGCTTTTTCAGACAGAGATGTATTATAGGGAAAAATAATTTTGATAGCTTCTCTAAATAATTGGACTTCAAATTCTCAAAGGTACTAGAAATATAGTAGAAACTGTATAAATCTTTCAGGATGTGATATAAAATATTTCCATCTCTCCAGAAAGTCCCATTGTGCCTCATTCCAGTCAATCACCACCCCCAGGCAAACTCTGTTCTGATTTTTAGAGCATAAATTAGTTTTGCCTCTTAGTGAATTTCCTAAAAAAGAAATCATAAAGTACATAAAATTGTTGGTCTTCCTTTCACTCAATTTAACATGTTAAGATTTATTCATGTTGTACACATCAGTAGTTATTTCTTTTTAAAAAAATTGCTAAGGAGTAGTCCTTTGCATGAACATATCTTAATTTTTAATCCATTCTCCTGTTGGTGGATATTTTGGTCATTTCCAGTTTTTGGTTAGCTCCTATAAAAAAAATTTTATGTGAGTCTTTTTTTTTTTTTACGTGGGCCTCTCTCCCGTTGCGGAGCACAGGCTCTGCGGCCACGGCTCATGGGCCCAGCCGCTCCGCGGCATGCGGGATCCTCCCGGACTGGGGCATGAACCCGCGTCCCCTGCATCGGCAGGCGGACTCTCAACCACTGCGCCACCAGGGAAGCCCTATGTGAGTCTTTTTGTGGTCATGTGTTATTAACCTTGTGTAAATATCTAGGAGTAGAGTACTTGTTTCATAGGATAGATATGTTTGACTTTATAAGATACTGCCAACATTTTTTCAAGTTAGTAATACTGTTTTACATGTTCACCAAAAATGTATGTAAATTCTAGCTCTTCCATATTATCTCTATTATTTGGTCTTGACTATCTTTTTGAATTAGCCATTCTAGTGGATATGGGTGTAGTAGATATGGCAAGTGGGTAGTAGGCAATCACTAAGTCATTCCCATCAATGCTTGGTGCTACAGCAGATCTTCTATTATGAATTTGCAGCAGATCCCATGGATTAAATTCTTATTTTAAGTGTTTATTGGCTATTCCTATATCTTCTCTTGTGAAGTATTTCTTCAAGTCAAGAAATTGTTCTTTTTTATTCTAGAAATGTTATAATTTTAACTTTTAGGGCTATGGCCCATCTCAAGTTAATCTTTGTATAGGGTATGAAATAATGATTGCGATCTATGTGGTTCATCTGTTGTTCCAGCACCGTTTTTGGAAAAATACTTTCTTTTTCTCTTTTAAATTGTTTTGAGGCATTTTTTGAAAATCAGTTGATCTTTTGGGTCAACATCTGGAGCCCCAGTTCTGTTCCATGGATTTGTTTGTCCATCTTTGTGCTAATGGCACACTATCTTGATGACTTTAGCTTTTTTTTGCGGTACGTGGGCCTTTCACTGTTGTGGCCTCTCCCGTTGCGGAGCACAGGCTCCGGACGCGCAGGCTCAGCGGCCACGGCTCACGGGCCCAGCCGCTCCGCGGCACGCAGGACCCTCCCAGACTGGGGCACGAACCCGTGTACCCTGCATCGGCAGGTGGACTCCCAACCACTGCGCCACCAGGGAAGCCCGATAACTTTAGCTTTAATAAAACTAGAATTCAGAAACATATGTACACTAACTTTATTCTTCCTTTTGAAGATTGTTTTGGCTATAGTAGTTTCTTTACATTTCCATGCAAATTTTAGAATCAACTTCTCAATGACAGAAATATTAGTTGGGATTGTTGTATAGAATCTAAATGCAAATATGGAGAGAACTAACATTTTAACAATATTGAGTCTTCCAGTCAATGAATATAGTATATCTCTTCACGTATTTCTATCTTCTTTAATTATTCATATCAGTGTTTTCAGTGTAGAGATCTTGCATGTCTTTTGTTAATTTGTTAATTTTGTATAATTTCCTTCTGCCTGAAGAACTTCCCTTAGCTTCTTTTAAAAAATAGGGCAAGAATTGATGGTGACAATTTCTCTCAGGTTTATTTCACCGGAAAATGTCTTTATTCTACCCTTATTACTGAAGTATATTTTCATTACATGGAGAGAGATGTTTGTTTTTCTTTCAGTACTTTAAAGATATGGTATTTTCTTGGGCTTCCCTGGTGGCGCAGTGTGGTTAAGAATCTGCCTGCCAATGCAGGGGACACGGGTTTGAGCCCTGGGCCGGGAAGATCCAACAGGCCTCGGAGCAGCTAATCCCATGAGCCACAACTACTGAGCCTGCGTGCCATACCACTGAAGCCCACGTGCCTAGAGCTCGTGCTCCACAACAAGAGAAGCCACCGCAATGAGAAGCCTGCTCACCACGACTAGAGAAAAACCTGCACGCAGCAATGGAGACCCAACACAGACAAAAATAAAATAACTAAAATAAATAAATTTATTAAAAAAATAAAGATACAGTATTTTCTGGATTTCACTTATTCTAGTGAGAAGGCAGCCATCATTTGCATTTTTTTTTGTTCTATATATAATGTGTCTTTAATTCTCTGGCTGATTTCAAGATATCCTCTTTTTATTTGCCTTTTAGCAGCCAAAACATGTATTGGCAAACTATGACCTCTAGATCATATTTGGCCCATGGCCTATATCTGTATGGCCTGCAAACAAATAATATTTTTTTACATTTGTAAAAGATTGTTAAAAGAAAAAAAAGAAAGAGGCAGAGGAGAAGGAGGGGAGGAGAAAAAGGAGATGGAACGAAAATGAAAAGAACAACAAAAAAATTAAGGAAAAGAAAAAGAAGAACAAGATGAACAAGAACTGGGTGGAAGAGGTGGAGGAGAGAAGGAGGAGGAAGAGAAGAAACAAACCTTATGTGCCTTACAAAGCCTACAATTTTAGTTACAGAAAATATTTTCCAATCTCAGAATTGGACCATGTGTGTCTACATGTGGCTTTCTTTGTGCTTACCTTCTTGGCTACTGAGGTTCTTGTAATTATAAATTGAGATTTTATACCACATTTTGGAAATTTTAAGCCATTATTTCTTTAAAAATTTTTTTGAACCATGCTCTCTCTTCCCCTTTTGTGACTCCAACTGCATACAGGTCAGGTTGCTGGACTGTGTCCTATAGGTTACTGAGTCTGTGGTAATTAAAATTTGTTTTGTTCTTCAGATTGGATAAATTCTATTTATCCGTAATTAGGTATACTACCTTTCTCCCTGCCATCACTTACCTGCTGCTAAGCATATCCAGTTAATTTTTTCATTGAGATATTTTATTTTCAGCTTTTTAGACTTATTGTGTTTTTTGTAATTTCCATTTCTCTGCTGAAATAATCCATGTGTTTACTCCTTAGGAACATTATTTCCTTTATATTCTTGGGCATATATACAGACCTGTACAAGTCCTTGTCTGCTAATTTCAATACTTGGGACACCTCAGGGTCTGTTTTTATTGACTTGCTGTTTCTTGAATAAGGACCACACCTTCATTTTTCTCGTCGTGTCTAGTAATTTATGATTTACACAGGACATTGAGGATGATACAGTGTAGAGACAAGATTTTGTTGTCTTCTTCCAAAGATTTGTGAATTTTGTTTTAATAGGTAATCAACTTACTGACTAATCACTATTAAACTGAAGAGGCTTGCTTTTTTACCTTGTTAGGACAGATTAATAAAAAACTCAGGTGTTTATCTAACCTTTCCAACTTGGTTGATAAACTCTCATTTCTGTTCACTTTATGGTGTGTAGACTGGAAAATTTTACTCAGATCATTTAGCTTCCCAGCTGTTGCTATCCACTGGGCTCCTTGGAGTCCCCTGATTTAATGTACAATTAAAGGATCAGTTAAGAATTGAGGGGTATTGATATGCAAATTTTGTTGTTACCCTTATATGAACAGGGATCTCATCTACTGTATTTTCTTCTTTCAAATCTCAAATCCTTCTAATTTCTGCCTGCTTTTGATTATTCTCCCAAGTCCTCAAATGTTTGATTTTTATATTTTGTCCAGAATTCATAATTGTCATTTGACCTAGTGCTAGACCTATATAAGACACTGTGCCATCATTAAAACTGGAATCTTGATCAAGTTGTTATTACAAGTTATTAAGTGAATCTGAGCATAGATTTTGGTATTTTAACACATAAAAATACGTATGCTATATTGTGTTAAAAATTCAAATCTTTCAGGTTCTTAATATTTGGGTAGAAATCCAGTGTGTTTTTATGAAGATATAGAAAGAAAAGTTTTGTGCGCTGCAAATTTTATAGCTAAATAACATATCTCTATGATATTCTTAAAATTATTGCCTTAAAATCTAATTTTAGATTTATCTCCTAAATACATATATTTAAATGTTAAAACACGCGCACACACACACACACACACACACACACAGCAGTGCTTACTTTGAGGATTGATTAGTAATCTGATTATTTTAATAAAATTTAAAATCAAGTATAAAGTAGACTAATTTATAAAATCTCTTATGTTAGAACTTGTTCCTGATCAGCAGTCTGATTCAGGCAGATTTTCCCCATTACCACAAAGAAGGATAACAAATTAAGAGGCTTTGGTTTACTCAAGCTCATCATTGGAATCATAAATCATATTTATAAGAGCTAAGAATTTATCCTAAAGAAATTTATTGCTATATGCCCACAGAGAGTTTTGCTCTGTTTTTCTTCATGTCTTGGTTTTCTCTTGGTTAGAAAGCCCTTCTCCCAATTCCACTCTCAAATTGCTACTCATACTTCAAGCTCCAGTCTAAATGTCACTTTTTCTGTGAAACATTGCTTGACTTCATTGTGTTATTACTCTCTCTTCTTTTGCCCCAGAACGCTCTGCTTGTGTGTCTGTTTTATCACTTTGCACATTCTATTTAATCAATATCTTTCAAGTCTGCTATTCCTGTAAGCTTCTTTAAGGCAGAAATCAGGCCTTATCTGTGCTTTGCACAGTCCTTATTTCATAATAGGAAGTGAATGAATGGGTCTTAAACAAATGATGATTTTGAAACTGATCTGTGGATATAGTTGATTGAATTCTATCAGACATGTAAATATTTCTCTGCTTGTGAAACTTTGACTTATATTAGCAAACGTTTTCATTTATCAATTAAACCTAGATATATACATATATAAAACTGTATTTTATGGGAGAAACATGTATATATATACTTATATACACAATTTTTTATATATATTCAGAGTATTTTAGTATTTCCTAGGCAAAGAATTTATTTATTTTTGTTCTTATCCTATTGCATCTTGAAAATAAATATTGTATATTTGGTACATTAGCACGGTCTAGGTGTGTTTAATTAAAATATTCTAACATTAAAAACTACTAGTTGTACTGTGTATTTAATGTATGTGAGGAATCTTAGATGCTTTATATGTTATTCCTCTTAATTTTAATTTAATAACATCACTAAAGTTTCTACTATTATCCTCATATTATCAGGAAGTAAGTAAATTGCAGGAGGCCACATAGCCAGTAAGTGGACACAGTGGAATATGAGCTCAAGCCTTCCTAATTACAGAGCCTACATTGTTTCCCCCCAGATTATGCTGCCTCCTGAGAAAGTCAAATTTTTAACGTAAATATTTAACATCTTTTTCAAGCACCAAATATAAATTTCTGTTTAATTAGCTATATCATGATCAATGTAAAAAATTTTTGAAAAATTAATTTGGGGAAAAATTACTAATTTTGAACTATGTTGTAATAAAACAGTAAGGAAGATTTTATTATGGAATGTATATTTCTCTAATATTCTAATATTCTCTATATAAGCAAACGTTCTTTTTGTTTGTAATGATAATGATACTGTGATTATAAAAGAAATAGATGCATACTGAAATGTGTAGGGATTAAAAGACTCTTTATTGGGGATTTTCTTTAAAAACTTCAGCAAAGAATAAAACGTGATGAATCATATAGCAAAATCTTGATAATTGTTGAATCTAGGTAACAAATATTTAGTAGTTTATTATACTATCCTCTTTATTTCTGTGTATCCACTTAGATGAAATGGATTTTAGAAAATGCAAGCATATAATAAAGAAAATTTCTTATATTATTATTTTCTAAATATAATTTATTATTATTTATTAAAATGTTCTTTAAAGGCTTGCTGAATTGAAAAATTTAGTGTTTTTAAAACAGAATTTTAATATTTTTGTTAGATATCTCCAAATTATCCAAGACCATGCCAGCCATGCCATTGTGACCCAGTTGGTTCCTTAAATGAAATCTGTGTCAAGGATGAAAAACGTGCTCAACGAGGTGAGAGCTATAGTAGAAGGCCATTGTTCTGATGAAAGGACAACTAAAGCCAAGTGTGATTATTTTCAGAACATGTTGCAGTAAATTTCATTCATGTAATAGATTTATTCTTTTTATTTTTTATTTTATTTTTTATGTTTTGGCTGCGTTGGGTCTTTGTTGCTGCATGCAGGCTTTTTTCTCTAGTTGCTGTGAGTGGGGCTATTCTTTGTTGTGGTGTGCAGACTTCTCATTGCGGTGGCTTCTCTTGTTGTGGAACACAGGCTCTAGGTGCGTGGGCTTCAGTAGTTGAAGCATCCAGGCTCAGTAGTTGTGGCACGTGGGCCCCAGAGCACGTGGGCTCAGTATAAATTTATTCTTACAGCTATCAGTGTCCCCTACAGGAAGCAGTTTTTAATTCATCTCAGTAATTATGTTTGTTTAATTATACTTTAAAAGCAAGAAAAGTTGAATCATTTGTTTTGCATTAGTATACATGTGTGTGTGTATATATATATATATATATATATACACACATATATACATATTTACATATCTACATATATATATATCTTCTAGTCTATTATAAATCTGTGGTGTATGTAATTTCTTGACGTCTTGCTATTTATTATATTTCTTTGTAGCAGGTGTGATTTCTAGGGTGAAATGACAGTGTTCACTGGGGGATGTGTGTGCTACAATGGGAATAGCAAATAGATGAGATCACAGACTGAGATGTAGTTAATAATACAGAAAGCGAGAAGTCTACATAAAGGACTGTAAAAAGGCAGTAGGAATGAGTTAATGAAGGGAAGAGGCTGACATTAACTTAAGACAGAACCTTCTTTGAGGATTGAAATTCACGATGGACTCCAAACATTAAGTAATCAAATGCCAAATTAACTCTTTGATGTGAAATGTTTAGGAAGTACTTCCAGGAAAGTTGCTTGCCAAAGTAGAAAATTCATAGAATATATCTGGAACTGTTTCTTTATATTTCTAAGACTGGATTCTTCTCTTCTGTGGAAAGACTAAAATAAATCATGTCTATGCTATAGGCTTTTTCCCCGAAAGACCTTCTATTTAAAAGACTGGCAATATTTCTTTGGCACAGTTAAGCTTACCTGCTTTCTTTACAAAACTTACAAAACTATTTAATTATCTGTTTAAGCCTTACAGTCTTAAATCTTAAAAGATTAAAAAATTATTATTTAAAAACTCAAATGGTGAATTATTGATGTCACTTTTCATTTTATAGTCCCTTATCTTTTTATGGTAGCAACTAAATCACATTATTTTGAGCAATGTAATTTAATTTTATCCCTTGAGTTTAAAATGGTAGGTATTTTGTCGTTGAAAAAAGTGACTACAAAAAAAAAAAGTAGAAAAATGAGTATTCAATGCAGTGGTAATTCAGCATAGTACTATCATTAACATTTGTGTGTTAACTTTACATGATGCATTTTTGCCCATATCTGTTCATTTCTCTGAAATCTGGTTTTAGCTCCTGAATACAGTACTCAACTTTGAATAGATATTAAGATTGTTTCTAAATTTTGTATATTTTAACCAATGCTTTAATGAAGATCTCTGGATATAAATATTTTTCAATTATTTTTTTCCTCTGTGCTCTAAATTCTTTTTTCCAAGTTGTGGTATAGTTGATGTACAATATTATATAAGTTACAGTTGTACAAAATAGTGATTTTTCAATTATTATAAAGACAACACATGGTCACATAAAATTTTAACAGTAGGGAAGGTAATAAAATAAACAGCACAGTGTCCTCTTCAACTTATTCACCCCTAGTCTCATTTCCCAATTTAATCACACTGATCCTTTCCTCCTCTTAAGTTCTTTTGGAAGAACTTATCTTTCAAACAATATCTGAATAATATTCTTAGTATTTTTCATCACCATTAAATATTGCCTATTGACTGTCCATCTTGGAACACAAACATTTCATTCATATCACCTTCTTCCTACCATTCATATCTTTTTATAATTTTTTTCTTCTATGGTATTTTTAGCATGTTAAATAAAAAGCTTAAATTCCTAGTTTTTGATTTATTAAAGTTGGACTTTATCCCTTGAGGTCATACTACACAAACTGAGAAAAAGATCATCTTTACATGCTCCCCTGATCTTCAACCTACTTGACAATGTCTGTCAGTTGCATCTTCACCTTTTCAAAAATTGTGTAGAGATATTTGGTTCCAGGACAATAATTAATTTTTCTAATTTTAAATTGAAAGCAATAATCAATATTTGTAATATTATAATTAGATCTATTTTATTCAATATGGGCTTGAGTTGAATAATTAGACATATAACCATGATACATTTTTTTCTTCCTGTTTAGTCTGATGATCTCTTTAGGAAACAGTCTCAGATGTAGTCTAATGATTTGGATTTCTTAGTCAGAATGAATAACCAGATCGTGAGAAATGATGTTTACTATCTCATTGACATTAACCTGATTGCTAGAGAAAAACACATATTTTGTGTGTGAATTTTCTGTTTCCTTAATTTTCTTTTTGGTGTAAGGTGTTTTTTTTTCCTCCATAGATTTGTAAGAGCTCTAATAGTATGTCATATTTGTTATGAACAATTTCTAGATTTTCTTTGTATCTCATTATTATAGATAATAATTTTTAATGTATATAATTTTAAAATTTTTATATAATAACCTATGAAAATTCAGAAAACCCACTTTAGCTATAAGAATGACATTATGCTAAAATTATTATGCATAGCAATATTTTTCTATTGGATTTCTTACATGCCTTTATAATCCTAAAATTCTTATCTACTCCAAGTTTAGACAAACTTTATTTCTTTAGTTTTTATTTCCTTTTATTCTTCCAGTTTTATTGAAATATAATTGACATACAACACTGTTTAAGGTGTTCAGTATAATGATTTGACTTTCATACTTCATGAAATGATTGCCACAGTAAGTTTAGTGAACGTTCATCATCTCGTATAGATACCAAATAAAAGAAAAAGGAAAAAAATTTTCCTTGTGATGAGAACTCTTAGGATCTACTCTGTTAACAACTTTCATGTATACCATACAGCAGAGTTCATTATATTAATCATGTTGTACATTACATCCCTTGTACTTATTTATCTTATAACTGGAAGTTTGTACCTTGGACCACCTTCATCTTGACCACTTGATTTCTTTTTATGATACTTAATTCTTTAATCCATCTGGAATTTATTTTGGTATATTTTATAAGAAAAGTTTCTAACTGCATTTTGTTTTTCTGATAGTCTCTTTTAATTCACCTATATTTAATATTATTTTTGTTTCTTTAAACATTTAAATACAGTCCCCCCTTATCCCTGGGGGTATGTTTCAAGATTCCCAGTGGATGCCTGAGATGCAGATGGTACCAAACCCTGCATATACTATGTTTTTTTCCTATGCACACATACTTATGATAAAGTTTAATTTATAAATTAGACACAGCAAGAGTAACAACAACTAATAATAAAATAAAACAGTTATAGCAATATACTATAATAAAGTTATGTGAATGTGGTCTTTCTCTCTCAAAATATATTTTTGTACGAATTCCATGCCTTTTTCATCTTAACCAAACACCATGCCCTGTGGTCAAAACTTTTACAATTTGAGGTGCAACAGCAAAATGCTCACAAATTTCTTTTCCCTTCTTCACCGTTTCATAGATAGAAGATTTGTTCTTACGGTAGACCTTAACAACCTCAGCATACAGTTTGTCTTTCTTAAGTTGAAAAATTTCACCTTTTCACTTAAAGGAAGAATTTCATGGCTTCTCTTTGGCATATCTGAATTGCCAGTATCACTACTCATATTTGGGGGCCATTATTAAGTAAAATAAGGGTTACTTGAACGCAAGCACTGCAAAACCTTGACAGTCAATCTGAAAACCAATATGGCTACTAAGTGACCAGTGGGATGAGATATGCTGCAAAAAGGGATGATTCACATCCTGGGCAGGATAGAGTGGGATGGTGCAAGATTTCATCACTGTACTCAGAATGGTACTTGATGTTAAACTAATGAATTGTCTGTTTCTGGAATTTTCCATTTAATATTTTTCGACTGTGTTTGACCACAGGTTAACTGAAACCATAGAAAGTGAAACCGCAGATAAGAGAGGACAGCTCTATGTTTATTTTATAATTTGTATCTGTTACTAGTATTCTCTGCTATCTAGTTGATTCTGCAGTTTGATTTTTCTGCTAAGTCTTTATCAGGGCCTTGTTTTCTTGTGTGTTTCATGATTGTGTGTGTGTGTGTGTGCGTGCGCACGCACACATATCTGTGTATTTTCTAGTTTACCCTTTCAGGAGTCTTGAATTTATATGTAAAGTTCTCTGATATGTCCTCCTAACTTGAGTAGTACCTAGAATTTGTCTTTTGTTCCATAAAACCATGCTCCATGCTCTAGACTAGTTAATCAGAATTAGTCAACTTCAGGAAAGACGCTGGTTTAAGGAATGGCTTACCACTCTAGAAAGTAATTTTTTTAGTTTCTGATCTCCAAGGGGTTTCTCTATTTCATAACAGCACAACCATTTTATATATCTCTCTCTCTGCTGTCTATCTTTAATTTCATCCTGCATAATCAAGTGTTCTGAACAAGGAAATCTTTATGGACATTTCCTTCATAATATTCCCAGAAACAAACATTAATAGACATTGTTTATTACTTGCAGTATTTCTACATTTGGCCTCAAGGTCTGGAGATTTTAACATCAGAAACAAATATTAATTTGGGGGAATGCATCTGCAACCTTTATTGAACGGATTTCTTTTCCATTTGACTTATACATACGATTTAAAAAAATGTATTAATGTTAAACGATACAGGCATACCTCAGAGATATTGCAAGTTCAGTTCCAGACCACTGTAATAAAGCAAGTCACACTGATTTTTGGTTACCCAGTGCATATAAAAGTTATGTTTACACTATACTGTAGTCTCTTAAGTGTGTAATAGCATTATGTCTAAAAACACAATAGCTTAACTAAAAAAATATTTCCTTGCTAAAAAATGCTAACCATCATCTGAGCCTGTAGTGAGTTGCAATTTTTTGCTGGTGGAGGGTCTTGCCTTGATGTCAGTGGCGGCTGACAGATCAGGGTGGTGGCTGCTGAAGGCTGGGATGGCTGCGGTAATTTCTTAATATAAGACACCAGTGAAGTTTGCCACGTCGATTGATTCTTCCTTTCATGAACGATTTCTCTGTAGCATGTAATGGTCTTTGATAGTATTTTACGCACAGTAGAACTTCTTTCAAATTTGGAGTCAATCTTCTTAAACCCTGTGGCTACTTTATCAACTAAGTTTATGTAATATTTTAAATTTTTTGTTGTCAGTTCAATAGTCTTCACAGCATCTTCACCAGGAGTAGAATCCATCTCAAGGAATCACTTTCTTTGCTCATCCAGAAGAGGCAACTCCTCATTCATTAAAATATAACATGAGGTTGTGGCAATCCAGTTCCATCTTCAGGCTCCACTTCTAATTCTATTTCTCTTGCTATTTCCACCACATCTGCAGTGACTTTCAGCACTGAAGTGTTGAACCCTTCAAAGTTATCCATGAGGGTTGGAATCAACTCCTTTCCAACTCCTGTTAATGTTGATATTTTGGCCTCTTCCCATGAATCTCAAATGTTCTTAATGGCATCTAGAATGGTGAATCCTTTCCAGAAGGTTTTCAATTGACTTTGCCCAGATCCATCAGCAGAATCACTATCTATGGCAGCTGTAGACTTAGGAAATACATATTTTTAATGATAAGACTTGAAAGTCAAAATTACTTCTTGATCCATGGGCTACAGAATAGATGTTGTGTTGGCAGACAGGGAAACAGCATGAATTTCATTGTACATCTCCATCAGAGCTCTTGGGTGACCAGGTTCATTGTCAAGATGATCAGTAATATTTTGAAGTGCGTCTTTTTTTATGAGCAATATTTCTCAACAGTGGGCTTAAAATATTCAATAAACCATCTTAAACAGATGTGCTATCATCCAAGTAGAGTAGATTTAGTATAATTCTTAAGGGCCCTGGGATGGTAAGTGAGCATTGACTTCAACTTAAAGTCATCAGCTGAATTAGCTCCTAATAAGAGAGTCAGCCTGTCCTTTGAAGATTTGAAGCCAGGTGCTGACTTCTCCTCACTAGCTATAAAAGTCCTAGATGGCATCTTCTTCCAGTAGTTGCCTGTTTCATCTACATTGAAAATCTGTTGTTTAGTGTCCTCACCTTCACAAATTATCTTAGTTTGATCTTCTGGATAACTTGCTGCAGCTGTTTCATCAGCAGTTGCTGCCTCACCTGGCACATTTATGTTATGGAGACGGCTTCTTTCCTTAAGCCTCATGAACCAACTTCTGCTAGCTTCAAACTTTTCTGTAGCTTCCTCACCTCTCTCAGCCTTTATATAATTGAAGAGAGTTAGGGCCTAGCTTTGGATTAGGCTTTGGCTTAAGGGAAGGTTGTGGCTGGTTTGATCTTCTATCCAGACCAATAAAACTTTCTCCATTATCAGCAATAAGTCTGTTTGACTTTCTTAACATTTGTGTGTTCACTGGAGTAGCACTTCTAGTTTCCTTCAAGAACTTTTCCTTTGCATTCACAACTTGGCTAACTGGTGAAAGAGGACTAGCTTTAGACCTTATTTTGGCTTTTGACATGCCTTTCTCACTAAGCTTAATTATTTCTAGCTTTTGATTTAAAGTGAGAGACATGCAAGTCTTCCTTTCACTTGAGCACTTAGAGGCCACTGTAGAGTTATTAATTGGCCTAATTTAAATATTGTGTTTGAGGGAACAGGGAGGCCTGAGGAGAGGGAGAGAGATGGGAAATGGCCAGTCTGTGAGCAGTCAGAACACACTCAACATTTATAGATTAAGTTTGCTGTTTTATGTGTGTGTGGTTAGTGGTGTCCCAAAACAATTATAATAGTAACATCAAAGCTCTGATCGCAGATCACCATAACAAATATAATAATAATGAAAAAATTTGAAATATTGGGAGGATTATCCAAATGTGGCACAGAGACACAAAGTAAGCAGATGCTGTGGGAAAAATGGTGCCAGTAAATGTGCTCAATGCAGGGGCAAACGATCCATGTGTAAAAAACAAAATATCTGCAGAGCACAATAAAACAGTGAAATAAAATGAGGTATTTATATTACCAAAATAAATTCTACTAGGTTGTCATGGAAGGTCCTTTTAATTTACAGTACTTTAGGGTTCAGCTTGGTGTTTATTTTATTTAGGATTTTCTTATCTGGATTCATATGTTAACTTGTTCCTGGCTCTGACACCTGCCAGCTGTGCTACCTTGGCAAATCACTAAATTTCTCTGTGTCTTAGTTTCCTCATCTGTAAAGCGGGGAAGATAATAGGGTCTACCTCATATTGTTATTTTGAATGTTAACTCAATTAGCATATATGTAGTGTGTAAGCAAATTGTAAAGCCTAGTATAAAATAAATGCTATTTAAATATTAGTCGTTATGTTTATTTTGGATTATCTTTGTTAGATTTTTATATCATGTATTCACTAGCTTAATAAACTGAATTACATACCTCTCTGTTTTTTATATGCTCCATAAGAGTTTCAGACTTTGAAAACACTGTAAAAACTAACTGGTACTGAAATATTTTTGTGGGAATTCTTTCATCATTTGTCCTCTTTTGATATCCTTAATTAGCTTTGTCTAAGTTTCCTTCTTTTGCTTCCTTTTCTTTTTGTTTATGTTTCAAGTCTACCTTCTTTCCCAGGTGTTCATTTTGTTTTTTTAAATTTTTTGATAATTACATGAATTAAGTTTTCATTTATTTACATTTTTTAAAATAATGGAATATTTAAGGCTAAAAGTTTGGCTTCAGTTTTTCAACATCCAGTGAAAATTGCTAAGTTCCTTTCTTACTGCTTTTATATTCTATTTAAAAAACTATTTGATCTGCAATTAACGTCTTGATTTTCTTTTTAACCTAAGGGTTATTAGGAAGAAATATTTATTAATTTTTAGAGTGTCTGAGTTTTGCATAAAATTCTATCTTCATGTTTGATATTTATAATTAATTTAATCCTAATTTAATGTAGCATTTGTTACAAATAGAGAAGTAGCAATTTATGTTAAGAAAATAAGCCTTAAATAATTTCTGCTTTGAGAAATTGAACATTTTTGTGGATTAGTTAATGATAAGCTACAATAAATATTTATATGCCATTTAATATATAATTCAACATTATTAGATTATTCAAATTTTTGTGTTTTGCTTTTTACTAATTCATGTGTAAATATTTAAAGTTGGTAGGTTAATGTCATTCTCAGCCATTGATTTTGGGGCAATTTTCCTTTGATTTCCAATATCTTTCATTGTCTATATTTTTTTGTACTTCTAATTAGTGCTTATTTGGAGCATAAATATAATAACTTAAATTATGTTTTTATTGTACCTTTAGTAATGTAAACAGAGAGCTTGTTCTATTGAATTTATTTTAATTGAATTCTACTTTGGCCCTCATTAATATTACTACAACTGTTTTAAATTTTCTCTATGCTTTCCTAATGTATATTTACCTTCTTTTATTTTTAATATTTCTTGTCATTTTGTCTATTTCTTGTGAACATTACATGCACATAGTTTTAATTGAAAGAGTAAGACTAACTTATGTATTGTTAGTACGTATGTTTGGCACTCTTTCTGTTATTGTTTTATGTTTTCTCAGCATAATGTTTCCTTGCTTTTTTCTCCCTTCTTTTGTTTTTTGAGTGGACTATATTTTACTGATTTGCTTTTATATTTTTCCAGATTTTGAAGGTCAATAACTTGTATTCTTTCATGTGTTTTTTTCTATTTTTTTAATCAAAGACAAGAATAAAAATTGTCTCTTGCATTTCTCTATTTAAAATAAGCAAATTTAAATGGCTATTATTTCCCTCCTCTATTCCTTTTTATCCCCCAAATATGTATTCCCATGAACACCTTCAGTCTCTTTTAAAAATTTACTTTATTGAAGTATAGTTGATTTACAATGTTGTGTAAATCACAGCCAAGTGATTCAGTTATAGATATATATATACATTCCTTTTCATGTTCCTTTATATTATGGTTTATCACAGGATATTAAATATAGTTCCCTGTGCTATACAGTAGGACCTTGTTGTTTATCCATTCCCTATATAAATAGTTTGCATTTTCTAATCCCAAACTCCCAGTCCCTCCTTCCCCCAACCCTCTGTCGCTTGGCAACCACAAATCTGTTCTCTAGGTCTGTGAGTCTGTTTCTGTTTGGTAGATAAGTTCATTTATGTCATATTTTAGATTCCACATATAAGTGATATCATATGGTATTTGTCTTTCTCTTTCTGACTTACTTCACTTAGTATGATAATCTCTAATTGTACCCATGTTGTTGCAAATGACATTATTTCATTCTTTTTATGACTGAGTAATATTCCATTGTATATATGTACCACATCTTCTTTATCCATTCATTTGTCGATGGACATTTAGGCTGAACACCCTTAGCCTTTTTCTTTGTTGTACTTAGTGATGTTGTACTTAAATGATTGTTGTTAGGTTTTTTTTTCAAGTAGTATATTTTTATGCCCAAGGCACTTTCCCATCTTGTGATAATCTGAGGGGGGTTATGAGTCAGTTAGAAAATATTGATATGTGTCTCATCTACCATTAGGTCTGGCACCTGGGTCCTGTTATTGCAAACCTGGCTTCAGAGGGGTGAGCTGTGATCGGTGTGCCAGGGGCTACACTGGCTACCCAGACTGCAAACCCTGTAATTGTAGTGGTGCAGGGAGCACAAATGAGGACCCTTGTTTTGGACCCTGTAACTGCAAGGTATGTTGTTTATTCTAGTAATGTCCCATTGTTTAGAGCAAAGGTCATTTTTCTTGGTTTCTCTCATATATCTGCAGGCATTAAGCAATTGGAACTTCTGTAAATCTCCATTCTCTATTCTATTGGTGGCATTCCTGTTAAGTGTCTTTAGAACCAGGTTCACTGCAGCAAGACACATGCCATTTGTCTAAAAACCTACAAATACAGAAGATAAGTCACCTTGAGAATGTGTTATTTTATAACAAAAACAGGTTTCCCCCACTACCTATCTAGTCTGTTAATTTTAAAATACACAGCAGTAAAACTAGCAATCCTTTAAATCTACTGTACACTCAAAACTACTTTAGCTTTGTATCTAATTCTGAAAATAATTCTGTCAAGGGTTTTATTCTAGATTTTTAAATAATCTTCTGAATTTGAACCCAGATAGGTCTGAAAATACCATGTTCAAAATCCTCTGTTTAATTACCAAATAATGTGAGAAACCCTTGTGGAATTGATTAAATGCTCAATATTTCCTCCCAAGAGTACTTTCAGAAATTGCAACTTTATTTGTTGTATACACTCAGATAATAGCTCATTGTGTTAACACCAAGGGATATATTACACCTGCAGCTTATACACATAGGGGAAACACAGAGGCAAGCCCAAGTCTAAAATGATAAAACTGATTTCCTTTAGCTATAGTAATCAGTTCCAAAACGTTCAGATCAGACAGTGTTAGCTATATTAGCTGAGAAAATAAACACTCCATTGAAAAAGTTAGCATTCCATACTGATGTAAAAATAAATGTTACTTCTTTTTTTCTTTGTTCTCAAACATAGGTGGAATCTTATTAAGAATCTTTCCTTTATTAATTCATTAGTCTAGGCAGCTATAAATTATATGCTGATAGTTGTTATATGAGTGTGCATATGTATACAAACGTTAGACCATAAAATAAGTAAATATTAGTATTGATGTTGAGTGTTCATTTATTGGGGCAGGAATGTCTGAAATATGAAGCTAAATACTATAATAGTTATATAATAAGTATATGTTTTATCAAGGATAATTTAGGTACCTATCTTGGACCACTGAAACAATAAAACTCCTGTCCATATAAACAGGCAGAAAGTCTACAGTCCATGGTAAAGAGTTGCCATGTACTGAAATATAGTAAATTAACTAGATTTAGTACCTTTTATTCTAATATTATCAGAAATGAAGACTTACACTTGTAGATCAAGACTGGAGTGGTCTGTGGGTGATCACTTTTTAAAGGACACCACCTATCTTCATCCTGTATGTCTTTTGGAGCGATCCTAGAGGCTCTTAATGCATCTTCTCTAATATTTACCAAATATATTTCCTGTGTGTGATTTATTCCTTTTCCAAAACTCCACAGAAATCTCTAACCTTTATCACTTGCTCAAATAAAATACAGGCACAGCTGTGCTTAAAATGGAAGAGAAACCTCCTGAGTCTCTAGAATATAGGAAATCAAACTGGAAAAAAAAGAAAGGGGGCTTCCCTGGTGGTGCAGTGGTTAAGAATCCGCCTGCCAATGCAGGGGACACATGTTTGAGCCCTGGTCCGGGAAGATCCCACATGCCGTGGTGCAACTAAGCCTGTGCACCACAACTACTGAGCCTGCACTCTAGAACCCACTAGCCGCAATTACTGAGCCCACGTGCCACAACTAATGAAGCCCACGTGCCTAGAGCCCATGCTCCGCAACAAGAGAAACCACCACAATGAGAAGCCTGCACACCGCAACGAAGAGTAGCCCCCGCTCACTGCAGCTAGAGAAAGCCTGCGCGCAGCAATGAAGACCCAAAGCAGCCAAAAATGAATTTTAAAAAATTTATAAGAAAAAAGAGAAAGGGAATATTGTTACACACATACTATATATAGAAGGGAGATGCCCAGTATTTTTGCGAGGAAAGAGAAACACATAAAGGAGGCAGACCCCATTCATTTTCCTTGAAAAATATATAGAGAAAGGGTAGAACAGGAGAGTTGTCGCCATTAGCAGAGATCCGAGGGATAGTTCCTCGAGCCACCACCTGCTCTCTGCCTGCCTCAGTATTGCACTAAGAGTGATTAAAATCCTAATAAGAAAAATGCCTTCTACAGAGTCACTTGAAGCTCTACATAGACAATTAAAACACAACAATAAGCAATTAAGAAATCATAAAAGAGAATGAAAAATTAAGTAACTAGCATCATGAAAAGAGTTACCCTTCAACTATGTGATATTTAAAATAGATTACTATAAGTTCTTATAAACTAAATGTGTTTTGGGATAAAAACTTGCAGAAAGCAAGTCTCAGTAGATATCTACATAATTTTAAAAGTCATGAATTATATGCATGTTTAACAAAAACATGATTTGACATAGGATTGTCACTTGATTATTCAAAACAACATATATCAAATGCTATTTAACAGGTAAAACATTATTGAGAAGCTAAGATACTAGAGACTTAAATTCAGGTAAAGTGATATCTATAAAAGCGTTCATCTCCAAAATGTGTATTAACCAGTAAACATTTGCACATTTATTCTTTTTCACTATAATATATAACAGTTTTCCATAATTTTCATTAGAAAAAAATATTTACTGAAGTTTGTAAACATTTTAAGAAAGTACTTTGTCATAAAGTCTTGGGCCTAAATTTATTTCTATTGTAAATTTTAAATGACTAACATTCTATTAAAATGCAGTACTGAGAAAAGTTGACACCGCTTTTCCCATTTCTGCCATTTCAAATACAAGTATTCTGGATAAAACAGAGCAAATAAATTGGCAATCACGTAGATTCAGGAAAGAAAGGGAATTTCCTAGATGTTAAACCAAAGAGGGAAGTCTGAGTTAAGCATAAACTCAAGCAAAACTGTGCAGTTAAGGTCATTGGCGGGCATGGGGGGTGGGAGACTGGTCATAGTTCTAAGATGGGGGTTAAAGTTTAGAGTTGTAATGGCTTTTCTGAGACTTGACACTAGGATTTGGACTCACTGAGGGAAATTGGAACTGAATTCACTTAAGCTTAGATTCTAGAAATGTCCCCTGGCAGTGAAACAAACAGCCATGAGAAAATTGCACCTGCAAGCTAGGAGTGGCAACCAGAAAACACTCTCTTTCCTTTGGGGCTCTAGGTGGGTAAAAATAGTGCATTGTCAAACCCTCAAACCTGTGTGCCACATGGGAATGGGGTCAGTTTTATTCTCCCTTTCTGTGCTAGAATTCTTCAACAAGTCAAGCAAATGGTATTTCCACAGGAAAGAAAGTATAGCCTTAACTGACAGTGAGCTCACTGGAAAGCAGTATACTGCACAAAAGGAAAATAACTACAAAAGGGAATCAGAAGCCATAAAATTCAGAATATTTGTACACTAAAAGCTAAAAAAAATAGGATAGTCTAAAAAAATTTATATGAACATAAAATATGTAATCATAATTTTATAATATAAATAAGAGAATAAAATATGTAGAAAATGTACAGTCATAAAAATATGACTAGAAAATAAAAGAACAAAGAAAGAAAAAATAGGAAAATACAACACAAAACAGGGCACTATATTAAAAGAATACGCAGGTGTGGAAAAATGTTACTGTAGTTTACTTCTAGAAATAAAAATATATGTAGTCATTGAAATTTAAAATTCAGTGAATGGGTTGAACAAGAGATTAGAAACTGCTGGATAGAGAATCAGAAATACAGAATGGAGGAAATTACTTGTAAATTGTCATAGGGAGGTAAAGAAATAAAAGTGTGAGATGCTAAGTGGCATGGCTGATAGAATGATTAAAAAAAACAACATAAAATTTATCAGGACTGGCCAAAGAAGAGATTAGATGAAATTGGGGAGAAACAATGTTCAAGAAATAATGAAGGAGTAAAGAATTATGTAGAATTAAAGAAAATTATACATACTTTGAAGAAGATTAAAAAAAAAAAAAACAGACCACCAGCAGGGCTTATAGTAGAAACCCTGCCCACTAGTCAAGACAAAGAGAAAAATATTAAAACTAGAGACAAATATCAGATTATTGTGTTTCCCACTAATTAGTGTGTTTTTAACTTCACTGAAAAAACTTCTCAGAATATATGTACTTTAGTCAAAGAATTTTGAACCCAGAAGAGTTTCACTGGATTGCAGAATACAAGAATCAGTCTATAAAAAGCAGTAGCATTTCTATACACTAGTGATAACCAATTAAGAAATGTAATAAAAATATTTAGAATAGTAACAAAACTATGTGGTGCTTAGAAATAAATGTCTCAAGTACAGGTATTTTTTAAAAGATTATTGAAGACCATAAAGTAATATTTAAAATGGGGAGATAGCTGCTAATATCAAGTGCTGGTGAAAATCTGGAGAAATGGAAATGCTCTTATTAGGATGAATTAGTACCACTACTTAGGAGGCCAATATGGCGTTATCTAGTATCATTAAAGATATTAAAAACCTGTCAGCCAGCAACTCAATATCTGGATGTTTTACCCCAAAAGAATCTTATATAACATGTATAAAGAGGCATATAAAAGCATGTACAAGATGTTCAACATAGACCTACTTGTTACAATGAAAATTAGGAAAAATCTAAATATCCATAAAGAAGAAAAATAAATTATAATATATTCATGTAATCTGGTACAAGAAACAACTCGAGTGAGTGAAATAGGTCTTATGTGTAAAAACATTGATAAATTTCAGGTGAAATGAAGGGAAAAAATGCCATTATGGGGCTTCCCTGGTGGCGCAGTGGTTGAGAGTCCGCCTGCCGGTCCGGGGGACGCGGGCTCGTGCCCCGGTCCGGGAAGATCCCACATGAGCGGCTGGGCCGGTGAGCCATGACTGCTGAGCCTGCGCGTCCGGAGCCTGTGCTCTGCAACGGGAGGAGCCACAAACAGTGAGAGGCCCGCGTACCGCAAAACAAACAAACAAACAAATGTCATTATGTTATCATTTATGTAAAGTTGTAAAACATAAAACATTCTGTGAGCACACAAATATAAATTTTAAAAATTTAAATACACTGATATGATGTATACTAATTTCAGAATAATAGTTAACTCTAGAGAAAGAGGGAAAGGAATAGGATAGAAGCGCAGTGAGAGAAGTGAGATTCAAATGTGCTTAAGTTTTATTTCTTTAAAAATATAGCTGAAGCACACTTGGGAAAATATTCATATTTTTTACCTCTAGGTTTTGGGTAGTGGATAATTATCATATTATATGTACTTTTCTAATGCTTTAAAATAATTCCAGATTTAAACTTTCTCTAATTGAAGGAAAAAAAGGATTTCCTGATTTAAAAAGAGGTGAACAAAATTTCTCACTTACTACACTGTCAAATACTATTACCTCTACACGTAAGATTTTCTGTTATATCCTTCTTTAGATAATGATATTACTGAGCACCCCATCCTAATTATATTTCAAAATATGAAAACAATGCAACACAAAAATATTTACTAATTGTTATGCATATTAAAATTTTGAAAATTCTTCTCTCTTCTGGTAAATTACAAGAGATAAGACAATCTCAGATATATGACAAATCAAGTAAATGTAAATGCTGTTCTGACTCTTGGTATTTGTTCATTTTAAGTCCTACATGCTAAAAATTGGCTCTTTTGAAGTTTGGCATCATATTATGTATCCAAAGTCAGTTGGATTGCAGGCTCTGATAAATAATATAAATAGACCTTGATCTAGGTAGGTACATGTGCTTTTATGTTTATCAAAGTCATAATGGAAAGATAAATAGTGAAGTAAAAGACTAGAAATCAAAATCTGTATTTTCATCTTGTTTTGCTTTGGGTTTTTTTTATTGCACTTTACATTAAGTTCTTACTGACGCACAAAATGATGTGATCTGACCTTGGTTTACCTCGCCAGAATATTCTTGAGCTTCAGCCACTGTCTTCCAGCCTTGCTTAAATTTCTTGAGTCATCAACCTCTTTCTAACTCTGGAATTTAACAGATTCCATTCAGACTGCTGGGAAAACCTCACTCTGACCTTTTCCCTTTGCTTACCTAGGCATTTTTCAAGGCTCAGTTCCACTTCTCAGCAAAGCTATCCTTTATCCCCCGGTATAAATCGTTCTTCTGCCATAGTCACTTGTCACCTTTTTCTTTTCCTTTATGATCTTTTCACAATTTGCAATCCATTTAATGTCTATTGCACCTCTGTGATGACATCAATTCTGTATATTTTCTTCGTCATTAAAAAATAAGAAGATAACACAGTGGCTCATACATAAAAAAGAAGGAAAGGAGAAAACTAAAAAAAGTGTGAAGCTTTGACAGTTGCTTAAACTGTCTGATTCATATTTCTTAATCCACAAAATGATATTAAATCTTTCTTGCCCACCTCTCAATAGGTGTAATTATAACATTGAAGCCCTGTGCAAATATAAAGTATAATCATAAATACCTGCTGGATTAATTTTTTGATTATTTATATTGTTTTTTACAAGTAGAGATGTTTCCATTATTTTCCCCAATGGGATTTTTATGGTGTATGCTAATATTTTTATTGGTTTGAGTTTCCCTCCTCTTTTCCATTTATGTATGGGAATGATTACCTCTTTAACTTGTTAGGCTCGAACCCAGGGCATTTTTACAAGAGGCATTCGATTTATATATTTGATCCCAAATCTAAATTACAGATGTAAAATTTTTAGCATAAAAGGTATATACCAGAATTTGTCTCTTGCAACAGTTACAGTTCAAAAATATTCTTTTTTCTAATATTAAAAGTTAAGGTTGTAAAAAGTGAGAACTAAATTTTCATTTATTTTCTTCTCTCTCTCTTTCTAACCCACCAAGTATTTATTATTTAGCCTTGGAACAGTATATTTAAAGAGTAAACACTCAAGAAATAATGCTAATTATCTAATTATCCTTCTTTTGTTAACTTCTTTTAATACTAGGATACATTAGAATGAAGGCCATAACAGGAAAATCTGTAATTGACTCCAAACACCCCAATAAACAAGCATGACTGCAAAATTTCTGAAGCAGTTATCACAAAAAATAACTTAAATGTCACTGGAGATATTCCTGGTAACTTTGTCAATAGAATTCCCAGTTGGCTACTAACAATCACAGATAAACATGTACTGTTGAAGTGTTCCTAATTTATAAGAAGGTGGCTTCGTAAGAAAGAATACAGGGGGACTATTGTGACTATATTTCTCAAGAGAGAAACTGTGCTAAGGAAACTATAGCAAAAAGAAAACTGATGTCAACCCAACAATATGTCACTTCAAGAAAAAAGAACCTAGTCAGATTTTCCGAATTCAACTTTGTTTTTAGGGAAAAAAAAGTACTAAAGACAAAAAGGACAGTTATTACATATATTTTTTGTAGGGTAGGCCACAAAATATCTAATTAGATACTCAGCTAGATATGTTCAACAGAAATATGTATATAAAGCACATATTTCTCTCTAAGGGGATGAAAAGTTGTTCTTGGGGGCAAAAATATCACATCCATTTTATGTATAAGGCAAACATATTCACACAGTACATCAGCACATGCAGTATATCTGTAGAATTAAAATTTCATGGTGGAGATGATTATGAAAAAAATGACTAAAGAGGCTCCTTAGGGATAATAAAATCTAGGTTGAGAACCACTGGTCTGAAGTGACACTTTGTATTATCACGATACATAAGAGAATAAAAATGTTTATTATGTGGATTAATATCTGACAATGAAAAAATAATTAACTCTCATTAGTTCCTGTTTAATTTTTGTTAATATAACCAACTGGAGTAATGGTTTAGAAATGAAAAAACTAGAATATTTGTTTTTAGGAAAATATGGTCATATAAGGGAATGTTAATCTCTAGAGTGGAAGTCTGAGCATTCTGGAAGTTACCTATTTCATAGGTTTAGGTATAAAAATAACCATTAAATTTGTAAATTAGAATCACTATTGAACTCTAAATAAATAAAATACTAAAATAAATATACTGGATTGACAAGAGCTATCCATTTGAAATGCTGAGAGAGAGAATAGATTAGACCCCATCTTGTTGAGATAAATAGTTAAAACAACTTTTAAAATTTGTATTAAATTACATGTTAACAATTCTTTTTAAAGTTGATCCGTACAAAGAAGTGATAGAATAATAGCTAAAGGAAAGAGAAGTCTCATAATGACTAAAATAGTATTTGGGCTAGAAGTCACAGACTCTCACCATCATTATTAGGTATTCAGGATCAATTGTTTTCACATCCGTGCTTTAGCGACTGAGTTGGATGGTGACACATTATAAGGTATTTGCCTTTGAAGATCTTAGTAATATAAGTGGCAAGAAAAGAACAAAAACGATGGTTTTACTGTTTGGATTGATTGATTGATTGAAAAGATCTACAATAGACATTCTTACATCTGTGAACATTCTAATTAAAGAGAACAGTGCTGCAGTAGCCTATTTTACTCCTATCATGCAAACCTTGGGATACACCTTTTTCTTTCAGCCTTGTGGCTTCTCTGTGTTATTCTTCCTTCAGGGGGTTGGAGAACTTTGGTCATAAATCTGGTGTCAGATCCAGAGCACGTACTCAATACTCCTCTTAGGGCAGTAACTCCCTTGTGCCTTATATTATACTTATTTGTCCACATTCTTACTTCCTTTGCTATAATTGTCTTGAGGGCATTTTTTATATTCCCTCTGGCATTTCATATAATGCCTTATATGTAGTAGCTCAGCTATGATTTGATGAATGAATAATTACAGAGAATAAAGAAACAGAAGTGATATACAGAGCATTTATTAATAATTTGATATTGATAGCAAAGGAAATTAAAATGCTTAATGAACTTACCCATAAAACTTACCCATCAAGCTGAAAATAAATTAGGAATACAGTGAGGGGTTGCTTCATGGATGACAGTTGTTGATGAGTCATAAAGAAGTTTTGAAAAAGCAGTTATGCACCTGGGAACCCATAAAAAGAATTGAGACCCAAGCTTCCAAGATCACATGTATTAGCAAACTACTAGAAAGTGGGGAACCTCTGTCTCTATGAAGGTGCAATAAGTCCTGGAACACCATGCTTCTGTGTTTGAATTGTGCCACTCTAAAAATCTAAAATTTATTAAATATCAAACTGTAATGTCCTCTAGTAATCACTGTTTTAAAACTAGTATCTTTTTAAAGAAAACTCTGGAGACACAATCCTTAAATAAGAAATTACTTAGATATATACTCTCTCAAGGGAGATTAGAAAACTAAAAAGGAAGTAGGACTTGATATAACTAATTAATTCTATACATGTCCAGAAAGCAGAGTGCTAGGGAGCTAAAAAGCTGTTCTCCCTGATTCTTCATTTTCCTACCAGCTTCAAGAGGCTCTTTAACCAGTCCATAAGGACACACATATAGGTACTATATCCACCATATTTACTATTTAGTGTTGGCTTAATATTCGACTGTAGTAGAGCTAGAGAAAAGTCAGAACCAAGAACTTCTCAACTGAATGAGTCTAGCTCAATCTGATTAGGAGCTAGAGAATGTATGAAATAAAGAAAAAGTATGGTATAGACTCAGGACTGAAAAAGTAGAAGTCTAGAAACTTAAAGTGGTGGCTTCAAGCTGGAATGCTATACAATATTATATAAGGTCTTTGCAAATTTATGAGTTGATAATTGCTTGTGAAGAGGGTTGAAGTGAATTGAGTATAGGATTAGCTCGAGGACCTGTAGCAGGATCTAAAATATTTTGCCTCAAAGATTTGTCACAATAAACAAAGTAAAACTGCCAGTTGGCTAACCTATTTTTATAGGTGTAGATATCCTATTATCTTTACCATGGTGTGTTGGGGGACCCAAGACAACACTCATTTTCAGTGATTCACTAGAAGGATTCAGAACTCTGAAAAGCTGTTATACTTGTGGTTTATTAAAGTGAAAAGGATACAGATTAAAATCAGCAAAGGCAAAAGGTGCATAGGGAAGAATCAAGGAGAGACCAAGCACAAACTTCCAGTTATCCTCTCCCAGTAAAATCATACATACATAATTCTCCCAGCGACAGTATGTAACAACACATATGAGGTATTACCAACCAGGAGAACTCACCCAAGTGTTGGTGTCCAGGGTTTTTATTGGGGGTCAATTAAGTAGATATGGAGTCCTCATGTAACTGGCCTTATTTACTCAGTCTCCAGTAACCCCAGAAGTCAAACTAAGCTTTGAATTATTTCTTATTCCTAATATCTTTACTAACATAGGCCTCTATTCTGTCTCCTCCAACAGGTCGAATTTTTAAATCATGCTCCAAAGTTTAAGTCAAATTCCACTCCTTCATAAATCCTCCTCAAGCCTTCATAGCAGAAACTAGCCTCTCCTACTCTGTGTTGCCATAATTTAATTTATTTCTGAGATGATCTTTTTTTTTTTTTTTTGTGGTATGCGGGCCTCTCACTGTTGAGGCCTCTCCAGTTGTGGAGCATAGGCTCCTGATGCGCAGGCTCAGCGGCCATGGCTCGTGGGCCCAGCTGCTCCGCGGCATGTGGGATCTTCCCGGACCGGGGCACGAACCCGTGTCCCCTGCATCAGCAGGTGGACTCTCAACCACTGCGCCACCAGGGAAGCCCAGAGATGACCTTTTCATATTCCACCTTGCATTAAGGTTGATTGTAAATGTATGTTTTTACCCAACTCTAGCTGCTGGCTTGTAAAAACAGAGACCTTGACTCACCCATCTTTATAGTCCCTAGAATGTCTACCCTAATGTGATGCTTCGGTTTATTAAATTAAATTGAATATTGCTATTATTTAATCATTACTTTTCAAGGTCATATTGCCAGGCGAAAATGTTGCTACAGAAAATGTAACTGATGTCTGAAAGTTTCTAATTGTTGAACTCAGTCTGAATCTCAGAAAAGTGGTATTCCAAGCTTTCAAATTAGAGTAAATGAAAGTAGATTAGACCAACCACGTAAGAACACAGTGTACAGAACAGCTGTACTGTCTTCAACAGGATAAACTAAATTACGATTATAGATATGTTTCATCTTTCCTGCCTGTGTACTCTTCTGAAGATGCTCTCAACTTCAGGGTTTGGGGGATTTATTTGTCTTCTTAGGTCTGAAATTAGTTTGATTAGTTTTGTTGACATCTACCATCTTAAAAAATCTGAAATTTACCTTAGAAACAAAAACTAGCAAAAATATCATTGCAGTCATTAAATCTGTGTACATATTGGGAGGCTAAAGTTTGACACATGAAACGGGCCTAGAGATGCCTCTTTGTTTAGGCTCCCGGCAATGTAGAAATGGTTGAGGTGGTAAATAGCTCATAGAAATTGAGCCCAAAAGTTACTTTCAAATAAATTATTCTCTTGGATACAAGGAGAACTTCTTTGTTTATTTTTTATAAATTTGTCTATGTTTTTCTCTATTGTTCTTCCCTCTTCTGTCTTTCCCCCATGTTCTCAGATTTTATTATCCTATCTTCTGACCAGTCTTGCTTTATTCAAAAATGTTTTTATGAAACATCTACTAGGTGAAAAATATGACCACCAAGAGACTTAATAAAGTTTTATTAAGCTAGTGCTCAGTGTTGTACCAGGAACACTGCCATTTTCTGGTACTAGAGAGGTAAGTAATACAGGGTTCTACCTGAACGGATTATGGTATGTAGCTGGAGAGAATAATCTTAGAAGATACAGCAGTACATTTTTGTGGTTAGAATAGAGCAATGTGTAAAGGGCAATGGGAACACATTTGAGAGAAGTTAGTTCTCTAAGGAAAAGGAAAGCTTCAGAATGGAAGTAATAAGGGAATTCAAGGAAGAGGGAAAATGTGGAGCAATTTCGTGTGTGGGGAATATTGAGAATCTGTTTCCTGGAAAGCAGGGAACTTTCATTGAGAAGACATTAGTCAAGATTAACCATTCTTTAAGTTGAGAGATTACACCATTCCCAGCTTTTCATCATATAGTCAGCTTTCCCTGGCTTGAATCCCACCTATAAACAGTTTTTCAGTGTATTGGGCCTAGGATTAATGAAACCAATTTGGAGAGCAGTCACTGAATGAGAACTATTTTTTCCCATAATGTTACTATATGATTAACTGGCTATACCAACGGGTTAAAGGAAACACTGAAAATTAACCAGGGAAAATTTTCCTCCCTTCCTACTGGATCTCATCAGGGAAATAGTATAACTATGTGCCCCAGTTTCTCTACCTGTCAGATTCTTATGCTTGCTTCAAATATATGTATTTTTCATATGTGGAGTGAAAAGTATTTTACCATCTGTATAATTTCAATGTTCTATATTCTACATCCATGTATTAGCTTAATGTCTTTTATTTTTATCATGTATCATGTGTTCCTAAGAGGAAGTACTTCAACAGCATAGAAAGGTAAATAGTAAAAACCAAATGTCTAACTTATTGCTGTATTTATCATGACATTTACTCCATACCCTTGACAGAGATGAAGATCAAATTGTAACTTACTGCAGTAGATTAGAATCCAAATGATTTCCCATCAGTGTGGTTGGGACAGCATATAACTTAATAAGAAGCTTTTGAGAAGATTTTTTAAAATATCATTATACTTTAAATAAGGCTAAGAGGTAAAATGAAGAATAGAAAGCTTGTACTTTTCATAAACAGAAGTAGAGACAATGCTCCGTTTTGAAGGGCACCTCTGTTGCTAACCCACCTCTCTATTTATAGGAAAATGTCGAAGGAGGAGACTGTAGTCGCTGCAAATTCGGCTTCTTCAATTTGCAAGAGGATAATCATAAAGGTTGTGTTGAGTGTTTCTGTTCAGGGGTTTCAGACAGATGTCAGAGCTCCTACTGGACCTATGGCAATGTAAGCAACAGCCTTTGAATCCTGTGTGCTGCTCCACGGGGCTTCTTGCTATTGTTGTTTTCCTTCTATAAGAAATTAATTTTTTTTCTTGTAGTGAGCTTCTACTTAAACTTATCATGAAGAAGTGATAGAATTTTCTTTCAAATGCTATTTGTGCCTCTTTGACCAAAGCCTTTAGGATTTTATTTGTACCGATGTGTAGACTGGAACCTCTTAGAATAAGTCAACACTAGCCTTTCTGGTGTCCATGATTATTATGTGAAGCAGTAATGGAATTAATGTTGCTTTAGCCTCAAGGGCAGATGATTCAACAGAGAAAACATCAGATTGTGCTACGAAGGATTATGTATTTCACTCACCAGTATTTTTGGGATGCCCATTAATAAAAACTCCTTTAATAACTATATACATGGTACATATTACCCACCAGCCTTTAGTCGTGATTTGATGTTGCCAGGGCCCTTTCTTCGTTAAAAGGAGACACTGAATATGAACAATACCTTCATTCTTAATTGATTTGAAAAAGTTCAAATTATTACGTGTTTAGTAGTTACTGGGATATTCTTCCTCTACCATAAACATGTTTCCCTTCCCACCTTCACTGCTCATCATACTCCCATTGCCTTTTCAACCCTCCACAGACAGCGATTTGTCTCCTTATAAAAGAGGACCTTTGGGAATTTCAAATAGCCTATGTGGCAGCACTTAGGAGTACAGAGTAACAGGAAACAGGCTGGGGAAAGAAAGAGAAACCTACAGAGTGAATGAGAAACTATACCATATAGGGCTGAGTTTACTGAGAAGTTGAGTTCTTATCCTTGGAGAGTCACTGGAGGATTTTAGCAGGAGACTGTTATGATTAGGGTTGGTTTTTACAAAGATCACTATTTTAATAAAACTGTCTTCCAAACACTATTCTTGCCTTTCAACTTCAGTCAGCTAGCTAATCCTTAACACAACTATAAAAATTTTCTCTGCCTGTATTGCTTTTAAAGTCTGAAATATTATGAGTAGTTTCTGATTGTACTCTCATACCTAAATTTGAATCTATACATACTTTATCAAATGCATAGCTTTTGGAGCAGATTATGTAGAACCAACAACATATGAACATCTAGTCTAACTTCTTTCTTTTGTTTGTAGTGTCGCACCTCACCCTCTAGACTGTTCCATTAATGTACTAAAGTTTTATGGTTAGCAGAGGAACAGAGGTAGAACTCAGCCTTGTTCTTCAGAAACTAGGTCCATTGATATTTGCATTTCAGTAGGTCTTCTGGAAAGAACTTTCTCTGAATCTCACTGGGCTGCCTTAGAATGTCTGATGATGATGTTGGAAAGGGAAGAGAAGGAAGTAATATGTATCTGGTAGTGTGGCTATCCCATAAGCTTTTACTTAACCTCTCTTTCTTTGACCAGGGCAGTCCCAGCAATTCCACAGCTTTGGGAGATGCAGAATCAAATGACCTCTACATGAAGAAATTTTTAAAAATATTTCATCCACATATTATCACCATTACCATTCTGCTCCCCATCACCTACAGCACCAAGCAGCGCACACACATCTAGTGGGCACCTGGTAGCCACAAACCCCAGTATCCAGTGTTTTGTCCTGACGAGGTTGGATGGTTTTGAATTGTAGCTGTGTGCCCACCCATGGCTGGAGTATAAACATGGAAAAGCAAATCATCATGTATACCCTAATTCCCCCTTAAAGGCTCCTTCCTTCTCTGGGCCAAGGATCTAGGCTAGGAGTTCCTACAACACTTCCAACCTCATGGGAAGGAATAGGTACAGTATTGTGAGCTGGTAGATTCAAATGCACTTGAGCCTCAAAGTTTAAATTTAAATATATGAAAAGGAAGGAAATATTAAATGAAAAGCTACCTTTCATACCTTTTTTCTTCCTCTGCTTTACAAACACATACGTAGCACCTTTTGAAATAATTTTTTCTATACGAAACAGGAAATTACTAGTGGAGTGAAAAACATGAAAATCAAAGTTCAACTATTTGATAATTTATATAACATTACGTGTGATTTTGAATGAGTTTCTAGTTTTAAGAAAGAAGTATTTGTAATCATAATTTTAAAAAAGCACATTGGATCAATAAAAGCAGGTTACTATATCATACCATCCAAACTCTTAGAAACATCAAGCAAAAAAATAATTGGTACCTAAAGTTGAGTACATCTGATAAGTTTAATGATATTCACAACTCTCATTTTTTCTAAACTTTCATAGTTCTTGCGTTTTTAATTTTCATAAAATGAACACTACAGGAATATGAAAGAGAAAAGAAGTGGGTGGGGTTTTTTTTCCCTAAGTAACGATGGTTGTGTGTTTTCTTTAAGATACAAGACATGAGTGGCTGGTATCTGACTGACATCTCTGGTCACATTCGAGTGACTCCGCAGCAGGATGACTTAGATCCACATCAGCAGATCAGCATCAGCAGCGTGGAGGCCCGACAAGCCCTGCCCCAGAGCTACTACTGGAGCGCGCCAGCTCTGTATCTGGGAAACAAAGTAAGTCCAGATAGTGCTTGCTTCTTGCTACTTTGCTTTAACTGATCAATAAGAATAATGGGTTTTATTTAGTCTTTCTTTAAAGACAGATAAAATCAAATGTATACTGTATCGAAGGAAACAGCTGAATCAGATTAAGTTGGACATTTCCGCCCTGCCGCGTGGGCCACTTCACAACTCTACATAGTTGCTGTTCTGTGTCAACATTTTGAATCTACAAATAAATTAATGAAGCCTCTAGGATATTTTTTTGCAAAACAAATTATAGATATTGGAAGAGATGGAGTTATGTTTACCTGAAATAGCTGTTTTTCTAGAGTTGTCTATGGTGCAATACTTACTGAAGTTTTTTCCTTCTGTTTCTGTTTCATTTCAAAACTGATATTCAAGAGAGCTACTTTTTCTACCATGTCTGAATGTTAACTGGAAATGAAATTTATTACACAACTAATTTAATGCTTGCCATGAAGCTTATATAAACACCATATTTCCTGGAGCTCAGGAAGAGAACTACCCTAAGAGAAGTGCCAGACTGAAAGCACATGTTTGTTTCCAAGCCCACTCACACACATATAAAAACACACACAGATAAACAAATGTAGCAATCTCAGAAATGCAGGTGCTTCCCCCGCCCAACCCCAGCCTGTTGTGGATTAATTTTATCTAGATAGGTTCCTTGGCTTTTATCATTTTATTTTATTTTATTTTGCTTAACAATTTGTTGGAAACAAAGTTTGATATAGTAATTCTAAGCGGGAATATTTGCTTGGTCTGTGGAACTTAATACCTTTTCAGCTAACAGTTAAGTCACCTAATCACACCAGAAACTGTGACAGTCTGAGAAAAATTCGTTAGCAAGTTGATGCTATTTAAGCCTAATTTTCACCTATAAGAATATAGCATTACTTTTGAAGAAATCTTCATTGATTAAATAAATTAAAATATATTAATAGTGGCGTGTGAGTGTTGAGATAGAAAACCTTACTAGTTCATATGAATGGGAACTAGTGGTTTTAGCTGACTGAAAACATTTTAATTTGTGGCCTGTTTCTTATTTTTACAAGCTTCTGAATACCATTATGAAAAATGTGTAAATGAATAAAACACATTTTCATTGAATATGTATTTTTAAAGAGACAGTGTATATTGCATAAAATTTTCTATCTGTAATAAAATGCAATTAAACTTTTACTTCAAAGCCCTTTCCAACAAGAAGTCATTCTATCCTGTTCTATTTAGGAACTTCCTGAATCCCTGACAGGAATAAAATAGCACATATGACTTGAATGTCTATAGCTTAAAATTGCCAAAAAAATAAATACATACATAAACTGTCTTTTTTCTAACTGCTCTGAGGAGTTTAGAGAAGAGCCACTGGATGAGTTTCAGAGGTCTGACTTTTCTTACAATGGGGAAATTTACTTACAGATAGTTTTTAAATAGAATATTCTTTACCATATTTTCCATCATTTCTTCTTTGGTCATATGCTTTTTCTTTCTGTTGGCTGAAAATCAAACTGACAGAAGGAAAGCAAGCAAATGCGATATTAAATAGCATCAGAGCAAAGGATTTGGACATCCTGTTCGTAGTTGTTGGTTCCCAAAGATAACTTCCCTTATCCTGGCTGAACTGCTTCTTATATCCACCCACAACGAAGTATTTCATGTCCCCCACAGATCATTTTCACATCAAAAAGCTGTGCTTGCCTGTGCTTCAGTTTCCATTCAGTGAACAAAACAATCGTAACAGGGTGTGCAAATTGTTTGAATATGGAAGACATTTTTTAATGTAGTGTGAAATCCCTCTGTGGTTTACAGTCAGATATCTCAGTATGAATGAAACAATTCGCCCTAATAACTGAACCATATAAATTTTTGATACTACAATAATACTGCCAACTCTCACAAATTACCACAGTACATCTTAACTGTCATGTCATATCACATAAATTACAGTCATGATGACATGCTTAGCTTGGTTGATTTAATATCTTGCTAAGGAAATGGAAAATTGTAAGGCCTTGTTTGTAAATCCAGTAAAGCCATTTTTCTAAATAGTTGAGGCTAAGTTCTTTACCAGTAATTGCTGTAGGAATCAGAGCCATTGCCAGAATCTGACAGAAATAGTGTATCAAGAAACTAGTACATCTGCTTAAATACTGAATTTTGTTTACATCCATGACCAGGGGGCTGGGGGTACATAATCCCTCCTCTGCCTTTTTACTGTTAATTCCTAAGTCAAAAAATGTATATATTTATGAGCTGCTATTAGCTTTTCCTAAATATTTATATAACCAGTTTTCAAACATTTTCCAAGTTGCTTGGTTATAAGTCCACTTATAACAGAAGGGAGATGTGTTGTACATATTGTTATAATGAAGGTGCCACATGCCAGTCTTCCTTTTTTTTTGGTAACCTAACCCCAAATAATAAAGCTATTCTCACTTGGGATACACTTTGCTAACATAGAAACCTGCCTGATCATAATTAAACTCAAGAGCACTAGCCAATTTAGCAAAGGAATACTTTTCATCTTAAGAAACACTTTTATTGACTACAGTTCCTCTATGGACTAATGAGGAGTACGTAAGTGAACATAGTTATGTATGTGGATAGTGGACGAGGCCTAGAAAAAGGTAGCACATCTTTATACTACCCATTTAAAAATTTTCCATGATCTTGTTGTCAATTGCAAGTTTTTTTGCCCAACACACAGTGAAGCCAAACAAACCAAAACATCAGAGTTTGGAGCTGAGAAAGGTTTATTGCAGGGCCAAGCAAGGAGAATGGGGTGGCTCATGCTCAAAAGACCCAAAATCCTCAAAGTGATTTTAAAGGCAAAGTGATGGAGGGCAGTTGCCTGGTGTGTGATCAGCCTGTGCACAATTCTCTGATTGGTTGATGGCAAGATAACAGGGTAGTGTCACAGGGCTTGACATTATCAGTCTTCAGGTTCAGTAGGTCTGGTGGCTACGTGCTTATGCTCATTAAGTAGTTAACTTCTTCCATTTGGTGAGGGTTTTAGCATCTGTAAAACAACTCAGGAAATGTGCATCAGATACAGTTATCTAGGTGCTTCAGGGAGGAACTAAAAATTCTGTGACTGTCATATGGATGATTTATTGTTTAAATTCTTACCAGTTCTCCTGGCCCAACTGCTATCTTTGTCACTACATGTTCACCTCCTTTCAGTCATTAATTCTTGAGCCAGGGTTTGTGACTCAGGGGAGGCCTGGGAGACTACAGCTTTTCTACAAACAAGAGGCCAGCAGAGGACATGGGGGAAGGGGTCTGTCCCGAGAAGGCCCCAGAGGGTCTTGCTGGATTACGGTCTCAACTATGAGTTAGTTCCTCAACAGCAATCTTGAAAATGTTTGTTTTCTCATATGTGAGTGAGTATTTAGCACAATTGTCACAATCAAGTGTTAATTCCCTGCCCTCCTCCATTCTAGATATTCAAAGAGAATTAAGTCAGGCACCCACAGGGCTCTACTAGGCAGCAGCTTATTTTCAAAATACTTGACACATGTTAATGCTTGGTTTTAGGGCAGTTGTTTAAGCATGAAACTAGGCAGGAATGGAAAGAGCTAGAGGACAAAGAGTCCTGCTGATTTGCTACAGGTGACAGCTATTGAGAAACAGTTTGGATATTTCAGAGTTGGAATAATTTACTGCTTTAGTAAACTAAGTGCTATTGGAACATTGAAATGGTCATTTACTTAAGGTTACCCTAGTGGTCTGAAATAGATAGTGCAGCTTCCAAAAGCAATTCTCTTCCCATCCGTAAAGTTCCCTGAGAATCTGGCTTGGCCTATCTACTGTTCCCGCAATATGATTAAGGTTTGAAAATCTCTCTCTGAATGTTACTAAATTAATCTTGTGTGATGTGGTCTTTACAAAACAATGCTTATTTTCTACAACATTATACTATCTTTTTCTGTTTCTAGCTTAGAGAAACTTTTAAATTGTTTCATGTAGTTGCCAAGAATACCTGTAGTTTAGCTTAAGATGCACATTATGAGTCTGCGGACAAAATAGTATCTGGTTCTAAAAGTAATCTCTGGTATTTCTTTGCTGTGTTTGCTTGACTTTCAGTTCTACCCCTAAGATCCCTAATTAAAGCTGTGGATTTGAAGGAGGTATCTGAGATTTACAGGACAGGGTAGTCCTTGTTACATAAAAGGAACTTCACAAATATTTTGTGATCAGTGCTACATTTTTAACAACAACAGAATAGTTTTCATTAGATTGCTCAGAAATGACTCTTGAGTTGGGATTTAAGTTAGAATTGAAAGATGATTTCAATCTTGGTTAAAAAAAAAGCTAAAAACTTACTAATAAGAATGATCCACTCTCCTTTTAGCAGCGTAATTTGTATTTCTGACTTCTTTGCTCCACATTCCTCAAAATTATTCAGAAGTAAAGGTCAAACTCTCTCCCTCATCCTTAATGTCCTTCAATTTAAGTTTTAGATTAAATGGATTAATTAAGAAAGTATTATGTATGTGGTGAATGGTAGAGCCATAAAAGTAAATAGGATAAATCAACTGTGATTGAATTTTTATTCCATAAATGAGATCATATAAAAAACGATTTGGTAATGGAGTAGTACTAGAAGAAGATCTGTTGTCAAGAGTAAACCAAATGAATTGTTAGGGGCAAATGAGGAAACATATTATTAAAAAGCAAACAAAAGAACTCAAGAACTCATTTATTGCCCATAGTTCTGGTAATGTCTACTACGCAAAATTAGCCTACCTATGAGGACTCAAAGTCAAATTTCTAGAATAATGAAAATTAATAAAACTGACTCAAGCTGAAAAATGTGAAAAGTGTTATGAATATTAAAGCAATTGAATCAGTAGCCAAAAAGTTCTTCCCATAAATAAAATAAGTATTTTGTTTATTTCTGTTTATTTTGTTCAGTCACATTTCAAACCTTAAAATTTTTTTTCAATCTTACAAGGTTTCCAGAGAACAGAACAGTGAGGACTACTCCTCAAGCAATTTTATGTGGCTTAATATGCTGGATATCAGGGAGGTATGAAAAAGGAAATCCCTGTTCAAACTCATTCATGAAAATAGATGCAAACATCCTAACCAAAGCATGAACAATCAGAATCCATAATGTATAAAAATGGTAAAACTAAATTGGCCAGGTTACTTTTATCATAGGAGTTCAGTGTTGATTTAATATCAAAAAGTCAGTGTAAGTAATTGACAATATTGACTGATTAAAGGAGAGGGAAAAAAAATTTCGATAGAGGTAGAAAAAGAAATAGTTAAAATTAAATAACGATTCATGATGTTCTAAAAATTTTGCAGACTAGGATTGGAAAGGCACTTCATCTGATGAAGATTATGTACACAAAAATGAATAGCATCTATGTTGAAAGGATTCTTTAAGATTGCGAACAATTTTCACTCTGACCACTTTTATTTAACATTGTACTAGCATACTTGGACAGTGCAGTAAGATAAAAAATAAAAGATACAGAGATCGAAAAGGAAGAAATAAAACTGTCATTTTTAGATGATATGATTATCTGCTTTGTGAACTCAGAAGATAAATGATTAATAGGTGAATCAAGAAAGAAACTGTATACAAAGTTAATATATAAAAGTCGATTCTGTTTCTTTACATCAGCAAAAATCAGTTAAAACAACACTTTAAAAATAAGTCCTCTATATAGACCATCTTATTTACAAAGCAGAAATAGAGACACAGACATAGAGAACAAACGTATGGACACCAAGGGGGAAGGAGGGGGTGTTGGGATGAATTGGGAGATTGGGATTGACATATATACATTACTGATACTATGTATAAAATAGATAACTAATGAGAACCTACTGTATAGCACAAGGAGCTCTCCTCAGTGCTCTGTGGTGACCTAAATGGGAAGGAAATCCAGAAAAGAGGGGATATATGTATACAAATAGCTGATTCACTTTGCTGTGCAGTAGAAACTAACACAATATTGTAAAGCAATGATACTGCAATTAAAAAAAAAAAAACTTAACAAAAAAGAAGTGCTTTATAATAGCAATAAGTAATAAAAGTACCAAGGATAGAATCTATACAGAAAACCAAAAGGCCAAAAATAATTAAAGGAAATCCTAAAGAAAGCTGGCAATGGAGTATTAATCAAAACTTACCTGATATAAAGACTTAGGACTCATTTTAAAAAAGAAATAATGACTGAGACAAAGTGCTGTTGGTGAGAAAATAGGTTAAAAATGCTCAATGGAGCTGAAAATAATAGCCCAGAAATATCCCATGCATATATGGATACTTGATTTTTAACAAAACAGATATTGCAGATTAATGACAATAAGGTAGACCATATAATAAATGCTACTGGTACCACTGATTATCTAAAGAGGAAAAAAAATAACCATCTCTACCTCATATTATTCATAAAAATAAACTCTAATTGAATCAAAGACTACAATTTCAAAAATCATACGAAAAAAGCTTTTCAAAGACAATACCTTGGATTTTTGCTTCTGACCATGATTGAATAAACGTTTCTTAAACAACAAGAAAACTTGAGAAAAAGTGTCAAGCAAGAGTTTTTAGACACTGGACAGCAGATGGTGTAGGACTGTGATCCCTGAGAAAAAAGAAATAGATGAGTTCAGGCTTAACAGCTGCCAAGATTGTTGCCTGGGTGTAGTTTCCAAGGTGAAATGCACTGAGGGAAAACCCAAACAACATTGTTTGAAAGAGGGAGATTGGAGTTCAGGGAAGCCCAGGAAGCTAGAACTTGTGGGACAGAATATTAGGGAAGAGGAAGGTGGAGAGAAAATGAGAGAGGGAGAGAGGGAGAGAGAATCAATCCAGATCAACCTGGCTGAATATTGACTTGGATGGCAGAAAACTACCTATCTAATGTTGATGGAAGAACTACCAAAAAGTAATGAGAAACAATTCCTAGCTCATTTTCCCACCACCTAAAGGGGAACAGTGTCATAATAGAGACGACTTCAGTAAAATACTTAATACTGTCCTAGTAAAAGGGCTAAATTAGCCCCAGACTACAGGCTGCTCTAACCCACCTTAACAAATCTTAAAAGCTGACCTTAAAAGAAACCAGTTTATTCCAAAACTGCATACCAGAACAAAATCCAAAACTACTTAATTAATTACAACAAAATTCAGCACCCAACAATGTAAAATCTATCATGTCTGGCATCAAATAAAAAATGAACAAGCATGTAAACAAGCAGGGGCATATGAGCCATAACCAGGAGAAAAATCAGTCAACAGAAACAGACCCAAAATGATAAGGAAATAATGTCAAAGTACATCAGAATCAAATTATTAGAAAAACAAACAGTGGTCGAGATAAAGAGAAGATCTTAAAAGCAGCCAGAGAAAGAAAGACACAACATGTACAGAAGAACAAAGATAAGATAGAAGATTCTTAGACATCACAAGAGCCAGAATACAGTACAGAAATATTTTAAAATATTGGGGGGAAAGAAACAACAGCAAACAAACAAAAATTATTAATCTAGAATTTTTACCAGGCCAAAATATCTTTGAAAAAGGAAGGCAAAACAAAAAGTATTCCAGAGAAATAAAAGCTGAGATACTTTTTCACCAACATATCACTAGAAGAAATGTAGACAGTTCTTCCAGTAAAAGGAATATGATAGCAGATGAAATTTGTCCCCACAAAAAGAAACTAAGAGTAACACAAAAGGTAAATAATAATGCTTTCTCCACGGATTGCCACCTACCATGGGACCTCAGGCTGGTCACCTCTTTAGCCTTGGGGCTTAACACAATGATTATCAAATGAACGACAAAACACACAAGGTGAAAATAGAAATTTGGGTACTCTGTATAATTTTTTATTTGGAATTGTAAAATGGAAGACCATGAAACCCCCATTCCCTATCTCAAAAGTAAAGAAGGCAAAACCACCATCAATTTGAAAGTTTCAATCAAATCTTAATGAAAAACTTTACATTTTTACTATATCCTTTTCAATAACACTTTTACACCCATGTTTCATGTGCAACTCAGTGAAGACCTATAGGGAACCAGTGGATTGCTGGTTCTGATGTACTAGCCCAAGTCCTTGTGGGACAAACCTCCAGTGTGCTGGCCTCTGCCACTTGCAATAGATCAGATCCACCAACGATTGCTGTTGTAGTTTAGGGGGGCAGTATTATGCCCTTTCTGAACCTATCATGGCCAGAGTGTTTTTTTTTTTGTTTTTTGGTTTTTTTTGCATTACGCGGGCCTCTCACTGTTATGGCCTCTCCCGTTGTGGAGCACAGGCTCTGGACGCGCAGGCTCAGCGGCCGTGGCTCACAGGCCCAGCCGCTCCGCGGCATGTGGGATCTTCCCAGACCGGGGCACGAACCCGCGTCCCCTGCATCGGCAGGCGGACTCTCAACCACTGCGCCACCAGGGAAGCCCGGCCAGAGTGTTTTATCTACTGGGTTTTTGTATGTAACCCAGTGTATGCTGTTTAATTGGTGGTAGTGGGAGAAGAGAAAGATGGTGGGGAAGGATGGAATACAGATATGTATGGAAGGAAGATGGCCATCTGTAAGCCAAGGAGAGAGGCCTGGAGCAGGCTCTTCTCTCACAGCCCTCAGAGGAGACCAATCCTGCTGACATCTTGATTGTGGACTACCAAAGGAGTACTTATTTTCTTTCTTCATTTTCATTTTCTATACATATCTGTGTCCCATCCTTTCCCACCATCTTGCTCTTGATTGAAAGCTATTATTTATGCATGGGGAGGCTCTGGTAAGTTATTTTCAGTGTTTTGATTCTTATGCCTTTCACAGATCTGATTCAAATGCTGCATCTCTTCCTTATTAGTTTTGTAATCTTGGACACATCCCATTATTTAGTTGAGACTTACTTTCAATATCTGCAAATTGAGAGTTCCAGCACCTCCTCAGAATAGTACAAAGCCCTCAAAAATGCCCTTAGCATGCAGAAGCTGTTCAGTAAATGTCAATTGCTTTGAGAATTTCTGTAGTTGTATGCTGCAGTCGTTTATACAGAGGTAATCTTTATATCAATATAAGACACTTGTTAAAACACTTTGTCCCTTGCTTATTATTGCTATCTGATATAGCATCTGGTGGTGGTAAAGATAAGGTATCATTAAAAATAAAAATGGTCAATTACAGAGAGTTAATTTTAGCAAGTAAGTAGATTATGTGACTTAAACAGCAGCTTTATGGAAATGTGAAAAAATTAAATCAGTTATCTAGATTTTTGAAAAACCTGCAGAGTGTTTTGCACTTTATCTTGAAGGTACCAAAATAAAGCAAACAAGCATCGCTTCATGTCTTTCCAAGTAAATGATGTGATAAGTATCTAACTGTTCCTGCTTTACTGAAGTATTTAAAGGGATTTAAGATTTCTGTCCATCAATAACTGATTAGGGAAGTTAATTTTATAGGCATTATAAACAGCATCAATACCCTGCAGCTATAATGTACCAAGTTAAAATGAGGTCATTAAGGTAGACCCAAACTCGATATGACTGATATCCTTATAAAAAGGGAACATTTGGAGACAGATACTCGTACAAAGAGAATGCCATGTGAACATGAAGACAGCCATCTGCAAGCCAAGGAGAGAGGCCTAAAACAGATCCTTTTCTCACAGCCTTCAGAAGGAGCCAACACTGCCAACACCTTGAGTTTGGACTTGTATCCTTTAGAACTGTGAGACAATGAATTTCTGTTTATTAAGACACTTAGTTTATGGTTTTGTTGTGGCAGCCTTAGCAAACAAATCAAGTAAAATATCAATTATTTTTAAAATTTGATATCTTCATTTTGTTTTAATTTATAGCAAACAAAAGGCTAATCTAATATCTAAAGAAGTTACAGAAATTGATAAGAAAGACCAACAGTTCAATAAAGAAATGGGCAACAGGTATGCATGAACAGTTCATAGAAAAGGAATACAGATGGCTCTTAGGTATATGAAACAATGTACAACCTGACTCATAATACAACTACACTGAGAAATTGTCATTTATCCTGGAAAAGACAACAAAATGGCAAAATGGATAGCACAGTATTAGTAAGATTTTTAAATGACAGAGATCTTATAATATTGGTAGTGGAGATACATATTGATGCAATCCAAGAAAACTAATTTAGAAATCTTTACCAAAGTTACAAATGCACATGTGCTTATATATTTCTCCTCTGGGAATTTTTTCCTACTGGTATATATAAACGTGTGAAATGCGAAGTTATTCATTCATAAATGTTTGTGATAAACACAAAAATGTCTGTCACTGAGAGACTGATTAAGTGAATTTTGGTACATACACACAGTCAAACACTATAAAACTATAAATAAGAAGTTCTTTGTCTACGAATATGGAATGATCCAAGGTATATGGTTAAGTAATTAAACCTAGAAGTAGAATAGTGTATATATGACCACCATTTGTGTAAAAAATAGTGGAGAAAAATAATATGCTTGTAATTATAAGGTAACTTAGCTATTTAAAGTCACAGCCAGCATTTGATTTGAGGTGAGTTTGCCTCAGAGACTATCTACTGCCCCACTCAAGATTGTAATATTGTCAAAGTTGTAAAATAAGATATTTTAAGTAACAGTCTGTTTTTATTTTGATCTATTATAACCTATTAATTTTCTATTCTAGACTTTGTTGTAAAGGTTATTGCTTTGATGTGATCGCTTAAGTGCCTCAATTC
Source organism: Lipotes vexillifer (assembly GCF_000442215.2). Classification (NCBI taxonomy): domain Eukaryota; kingdom Metazoa; phylum Chordata; class Mammalia; order Artiodactyla; family Lipotidae; genus Lipotes; species Lipotes vexillifer. Next base: position 356,584 of record NW_006776635.1, read on the forward strand.
TATAAGCTAAAAATGGTTGTCGTGGTTAATTAATCACAAGGATTCCAATAGCACTCTTATCTTACCAGGTAATTTCAGGAAATTCTGTTATTGTCAGCAGGGCATGTTGGGGAAGCACAAAGCTTACATTTATATTACTGAGGTCTTCTCGTCACTTCCAACAGTAGTAGCCGAGTAAAGCAGACACTCTGTCACCTTACTTTTTCTGAAGCTCTCCCTCTATTACCTAGGTCGGAGATTCCAAGTAGTTAAAATTCAACATTTGCCACATGGAAAAGGAGCTATGTGATAAGATCCCAATCTGAAATGTGATGAATTATTGAACAGGTAGTTTGCTGGGTGATTGAAAATTACCTGTGAAAGAGTGCTTATCTCCTTGAGGCACCTCGAAAGCTGACGGAATTGATCCAATTAGACTGACTGTCTCTTCAATGAGTTGTGACCTCTCGATGGTAATAGCTTATTATGATGATAAATGAACCCATCTCTTCAGCTGAAGCCTGAGTACACACTTCAGCAGTTTCCTTGAATCATGAGGCCATTACCTCTCAAGTTCAGATCGACAACAGTGACAGCCACGGGAGCAGAGAGCATGCATGACTAGACACAGATGATTGTTTTACTCAGGTGAATATATTTACAGCTATTTCCAAAGAAACCAGACCTCCTTGTGCCTTGTGTGTTCACACCTGAAATATTTACCATGTGACGTTTCCTTTATCAGGAAAGCTACATCATTCTAAGATAACTAGTTTTTTTTTTTCCGGTTTTGTTTTTTGTTTTAGTTTTTGTTTGTTGTTTTTGGTGTTTAAATTGCCCAGTCTTGGTCTCTTGAATGAGTAAAATTTCAGAATAACAATATTTTTTTTTTTACATTAAAGAAGTTTGTAATATACAAACAACTGTTTTTTTAAAAATTAATTATTTTATTCCTCACAATTTAAATCTCACAATTTATATTTGATGTGAGTTAGGGAAACTAGTCAGAGACTTCTTACTATTTGTAGAGAACTTCTGTAAAGCTCTTTGCTTTAAGAATCACACAAGCATAAATTCTTTAGGTTTTGGATTTTTATTTTAAGGAAGTGTCAAACATTCTTTAGTTACTGAAGGTTGTATCAATTTCCTTATTCTGCTGTAGTGATACCTCTGGTTTGAGAAGACTTAGAGGAGAACAGGTTATTATGTCTATAACAAAGTACAGTCTTCTAATTCCTAATAATTATTAGACAGCGGTCAGTTGCCAACCTCCAAAATATATCCTGAAAAAACATATTCACCAAGCAAAACTAAGTTTATGAAGTTACTGCGGTAAGGGAAAACACCAGCCACCTTGACAAAGTCTTAGTAGTGTCTCAAAAGGAAAGGAAAGATCAGAGGAGGATACTCGTGGGCAGTATCCCAGTAGGGGAAAGGTTGGGTGGCTTCAGGGTGCATCTCGTATTGCCGGCAAGTGGGCAGAATTTATGATCCCATAGCTTTGGATTTGTCACAAGAGCCTTGAAGTGTTGAAGAGCATGCTATTAGTATATAAGTAAGCTGGTTGAGACAGATCACCATCCAGGAACCAGGTTTTCTTGGAGCTTGTTTGCAGAATTATTTAGTTAGTTAGTTTTCCATATATTTTTATCTTTTTATAATAAAATGTTTCAAGCATATACAAGGTAGTGAGACTATTATAGTGAACCTACCATCCAGCTTTAACAATTATCTACTCATGGACGATCTTATTTCAACTATAATCATACCTATTCCCCTACACCTCCCTCCCTCCACCACACTGAAGCAAGTCCCAGAGCTCTTATCATAAGTATTTCAGCAATAGGGGTTAGAAATTATGCTTGCTCCCAGCCTTAACATAGGAAGAGGGAATTATGTTGACTTTAGTTCTTACAGACAATAGCTGTGGGATCATATAATATAGTTATTTAGTTTTTTTGTGCCACTGCTTCCTCATGTGTAAAGTGGAGATAATACTAATACCCATTTCAGCAGAGTTATTTTGAGGATTTAATACATATACAGCACTTAAGACATTGCTTGATAAATAATAAGCACTCAGTATTAGTGGGCCTATTTTGAGGTCAGACATTATTCATTGAACTTTTAGAAAAACTACCCATAAAGAAAGGAAGGAAAGGACAGGAGAGGAAAGGAAGGGAGGGAGAAAGGAAAAGAGGCAGGAAGGAAGGAAGGAAGGAAGGGAAGGAAGGAAGTAAAGAAGGAAGGACGGAAGGAAGGAAGGGAGAAATAGAGCAGAAAAGGAAAAGAAGAATCTGCTTACCTATATTTCATTTTTTAGGGTGTTTTGATTTCGAAAGTAACTGTCTATTGGGACCTCTCTCTTCTAGTCCAAATCTATCAAGAGGTGGTTTGGTCTTTGAGTAAATACCCTTTTTTCCAGTTTTCTTCTGAGGCTGGGCTTGACATGATTATCAGCCCCAGTGTCCTTGAAATAAGTCCTTTATAATGAAATGGAACTGGAAATAACCCACAAGCACAAAGCTTGGCAGGCCATTGAAGGTCTCCGAGGCCATTTACTGCCTTAAGCTTATTTTTACTTATCATCACAGGGGAAAAAAATGAATAGGGGCATTGTCTTATATCAAATAATTTTAAATTAAGATGTGATGGATTTTTATAAAAGTCAAAATACTTTTTGTTTTTCTTTCAAAACACATGTAGAGATAAAATTTGATTATGTTAATATCTAATCTTAATTCTGCTCTTGATGAGAAACTTTTACACAGGAAACAACACAGCAGTTTAATGGATCTCACTGTCTAGCAGATATTTGGAGGATGAAGGATAGAGTAAGTGTTTGGAACAAGAAATAACTTTCTATTGTGCCAAACACATGAACTTTGTGCCTGGTGAAAGATATTTAGGCTAAAGAAAATATGAACTATGCTGGGAATGAGCCCTATGACCACTTGATCCTGTAAGACTTAGCAGGGATGGGGTTCGGTTCCATGTCCCTGACTCGTGTGGTAAGATAATTTTACTTAAAAGAGACAAGTCAGGTTAAGGGGTTCAGCAAAACCATTTACATCAACCCCTTTTTAAAATCTAGTTAGAGCTACATCAGTCTCTCAAGTGTGGTGCTCAGGCCCACATCAGAGTCACCTGGCGTCTTTATTGAAAGTGGACATTACTGACCCCTATCTTAGATTCATTCAGTCAGGAGATCTGGGGGAAATGTGTGGAAATCTACATTTTTAAACAACCTCCCCAAGTGATTCTTTACGCATAAAATTTTGAGAGCCACTCTTTTATGATTACTTTAAAAAATTACTGCTGATGAATTAAGTAAGTATCTGTAGATGATTCCAGTGAGTGAAACTTCTCAAAGCTTAAAAAAAAAAAAAAAAAAATCCTGCCGCATGCTTTACTCTGAATTCAGAGGTTGACTTTTTTTACCCAATAGTAATAGTTTAGCCTGTGCAATGGAACCCTATTATAATATTTTCTTAGCTACCACAAAATGTGTAAATCCAAATCTATATATCCATCTCATTACAAACAGAAACACCCACACACAATACGCACAAACATACGTATGCACATGGGAAGAAAATGACTCTTAGAAATAAGCTGTGTTCTTTTTTAACAGGAAGTCTAAAATGCCCTGCCATTGATATCTGGAATGAGGAAACTTGGCAAGATCAGAATATGACTTGGGGATTAGGGACAGTTTCAGATTCTGGAAGAGGTTCCGCCTCTTCCTGAATGTGTTAACAGTTTTGCTACTTGAGCTCTGTTGCTCACTAGCTAAGTATAAACACAAGCAAGACCCTTAACTTCCTTGTGTTTGATTTTTTTATTGGTGAAGTTAGGGAGAGGTTATAACTTTAGCAACAGATCCTGTTTTGCAAACAAAATCTTAATTAGAACACACAAAATCAAGAAAAATCATTCAAGTGGGTGACAGGGCTGGTGCTGGTTACCAGAGGAGACAGGAACGGTGCTGGTTACAATGACTGGCAGGGCCGGTCCTGGTTGTACTGGGTGACAAGGCCAGGAGCTCTGTCTGCATTTTATTCCATAGCCTCATCTGTGCTTTCCCCAAAGAAAACTAGGTTTTGGAGAAACGTGGTATGAAAACAAACAGACCAAATGAATTAGAAAGTCTCTTGCAGATTTAAAATTTTATGATTCTAACACCAAACAGAATAATACAATCAGCTGACTACTAACAATGAAATAATAACTCTACAAAGTATGGTAAAGAGGCTACTTGATACCAGTTGAAAAAACAAGTGTTTCTCAGCTGAGCTATTGTCCATATCCACATGCCTTGATGATACATACACCCAGCCATAGAAAATGTGGGAGGTTTCAGAGCAAAGCAGCTAAAATGATTTAAGACACTGAATAGTCAGTGTTGAGCCCACATCATTTCTTACCTAAATTACAGAAAAAGCCACCTAACTTTCTACCTCCAGCCTTCCCATTCTAATACTTTATTCACATACCTGATGGAGGAAGATCTTTATAAAACTCAAATTTGATTGCCTCAGTCCACCACACTGTCTTAACGATACAGTGACGTCTCTGAGATAATTCTGGTCTTGTACTCAGGAAGGAACTCTGTGGTCCAGCCATTCAAATGCCCATATGTATTCCATGCTCTCTCATACTTTCCTATCTCACATTTTCCTTTTGTCTGAGATTCTCTTGTACCATTTTCCTGAGTGACTAACTTGTATTCATCCTTCAGAATGCAGTTGAAGCATTGATTTCTATAGGAAAATTTTCTGACCCATCTCCCAGGACAGGCTGAGTTAGGCCTTCCTTTGTGCTCTTTC
>NW_006776635.1:361401-376361 GCF_000442215.2 Lipotes vexillifer
TTTCCCTGAGACTTCCCACCACCCAGCACACAAAAATATTCCTCCCTAAACTGTGAGTTCCTGGATGCAACTGGTTTCTGTTCACCTTTGTACTTCTAGGACTTAGGAGATTGCTTAGTGTTGTTTAGGAGCTTAATAATCCCCTGTAGAGTGAATAAATAGATGCTCTATGTGAATAGTTATTATTTCTGTTTCCATAGAAGATGAACAAGAGGAAATATAGGTAGAATTCTCCTAAATAAAAAAGTTTTGAAGCTGTAGGAAAAGAACTTGGTTGGGATTTCTTCAGAAGTGCCTGTCTGGATTTTCTAAATATTGTAAAAAATAATTCTGGGATCATTTAAGGCCACATCCATTCAGAGCCAGGCAGATGACCTGAATAGTCTGCCAAATTCTTTTCTAGCCCTCAAATTGTATGAGCCTGAGTAGCATTGTTTGAGTAAAAGTCTTGTTCTCTGTGAATCAGGAGGGAGTTATACTGTTTTGAATATTTACACAGAAACAAAGAATTTCAGAACTGGAAATCATTTGAGCCATATTCTATTAAATGGTTTTCACACTGTGTTCTGTGTGGTCTTCCTGTGCTGGGACAGGAGGCATGGAGCAGACAGTTAGCCCCTTTCCTTCTTAGACCAGGTGTATTTATCTGTTCTGCACATTAAGAGTACATGGAATGGAAGCTGAGGCTGTGAGAGATGAAGTCACTTGAACAAAGATACACAGCTTCTCCAGAGACCAGGCTGACGTTAGAGTTATGACCCCCTGACTTCCGTGCAGATCTCTTTCCATTTTCCTATGCAACACATGAAAAAGGGCAGGTTATTTACATAATGGTCAAGGTAAGTTAAAATTGTGACATTTGTTTTGAAACATCAGTTTTGAGTTTATGCCATCAAATTAAAGAAGTTTGTTAACTAAGTTTAATTTGCTTTCACATAGGAAGCAGCTGTCTTTCAAGATAATAAAATAAACAGATACAATAATATTTGGTCAGCTGTGGCTTTTAATTTAAATGTTTGACTTAGTGCTGTTTAGTCTTCTGATTTCCAAAATATTCTCTTGGAGAGAGGTGTACGCATTTTAAAGCATTTTTAATGTTTATTATGATGTCCTAGGTCTGGCTGTCTTTCTATCTCTCTGCATTCCCTGAATAGACATGACACTGCTTTGGCAGCACTTGTTTGACAATATATGTGTTACTTTCATAATCTGTATTTTTTAGAAGAAGCGGCAAAGACGTGATAGGCCATTTTCTTCTTTACTGTCTCCATAGTTTTGTCTTTCAGAATGTCACGTAGTTGGAGTCATAAGTATGTAGCCTTTCCTGGTGGGTTTCTTTCAATTAATAAGATACATTTAAGGTTTCTTCATTTCTTTTGGTGAATTGATAGTTCATTGCTTTTCAGTGCTGAGAAATACTCCATTTGGGGGCTACACTACAACTTATTTATCTATTCACTTACTAGAGGACATCTTGGTTGCTTCCACGTTTTGGCAAAAATGAATAAAGCTGCTGCAATCATCCACAGGTACGTTTTACTGTGGATATAGAATTTTTTTGTGGGCTTAAGTTTTCAATCCCTTTAGGTTATTGGAAGAGAATGTGTAGTTTTATATGTAACTGCCAGTGTCTTTCCAATTTAGCTGTATTGTTTTGCATTCCCACCAACAATGAAAGAGAGTTCCTGTTGTTCCACATTGTTGCCAGTATTTGGTGTGTCAGGTTATAGGTATTAGGCTTTCTAATTGGTGTGTGGTGGTATCTCATTGTTTTAATTCTTGATTCTCTAATGATGTATGATGCTGAGCATCATTCCATATGCTTCCTTGCTATCTGTATAAAATCTTTGGTGAGTAGTCTGTTCATATTTTTGCCCACTTTTTAAACTGGAATGTTGATATTTTTATTGCTGAGATTTAAACGTTCTTTGTATGTTTTGTAATAAGTTCTCTATCAGATACGTCTTTTGAAAATATTTTCTCCCAAACTGTGACTTGCTTCTCATTCTCTTGACAGTGTCTTTTGCAGAGCAGATCATTTTTAATTTTAATAAAGTCCCACTTATTTATTTTTCTTTCATAACTATAGTATTGTATTTAAAAACTCATTTCCAAACCTAAGATCATCTAGATTGTCTCCTATGTTATCTTCTAGGAGGTAAAAGACTGAATAGAACCCCAAGGGATTATCCAAATTAGAGGTTTTTATTCCCAGTAGATTCATAAAGGGTTATGTACAGTATGGTAGCTGCAAATGTAACCCAACATCAAAGCTTCTGATTTAGACCACTCCCCCATATCCATAGGTCTTTTTTTTTCCTCAGTAAGAAGTAACTAGAAATACCGTTTTGCCACTCCATGCCACAATGATGCATTTCTGGAGAACGCTAGGGTACCCAGCCCATATACATTTCTCAAGGTTGTGTAGTATAATAGCAAAAATGATGGAGTCAAACGGACCTGAGTTTGTTTTTTAAACCTAACATTTAGTAGCTGTGAGATTTTAGAAAAATTCTTTCACTTCATATCCTTCATCACTTTAGTTATAAAATGGAGATTGTAAATGCTACCTCAAAGAATTATCATGGTGATTTCATTTAATAATACATAAAACATCTGGTATGTAATAGGAACTGGATTATTATTTATCCCTTTGGTTTCCCTTGATATTCCCATAAAAATAATTTGATTTAATATGCAAAATTATATGATAGATTCCAGTTGACTAACTTAATCTGGAGGAAGAGGCTTATCACTTATTTTTCTCTTTGGTTTTTAAAAAGTATCTAGAGAAGAAACAGAATCAGTGACCATAAACAAATTGCTGCCTACTGATTCAGGATGAACAAGGACAATAATGGTTGTCGATGCCCTACTGTGCAGAGCAAAAATGAGCTCAATATATGACAGAAATCATGAATCAGTAAGCAAATTCTGTTTTACAAGTGATGAATAACCACAAATCAGCTAGCAAATGGAGTCTCTAGTTGTACAACTACAGTAAACTGCAGCTACATTCTATGGAATAAACACCATTGTAGAGATAGAAACTTTACTGTTTATAATTTTTGAAAACTGTTCTTTTTTGTTTTCATGTCAGTTTGAGGATAGGAGAATATCCTTTAGGGCAATACATGCCTTTCATATATTAGGGCTGCCTTGAGCATATTCTGGCACATTATATAAATATTAAGTAATCCCTGTAATTAAAATGATGTTCCTTGACATGAGGATGGAGACACATGGTTATCTGAATAGCCTTGAGGTAGTTTTGCAATAAGTAGACTTTTGCTTCTCTGGAATGTGTAATGAATAGTGCTATGTTACAAGTAGGTATTAATTAATAGTTGAAATGCAAAAGACATTTTCTTTGGATTATATAATAATCTACATTACAGCTACAGGTATTATCATGACAAATGCTAGTTAGTATTGAATCATGGAGGGATATAAGAGATCCATTTTCACTCTTAATGGAAATTATTATTTCATTTTATTAATACACTGAGTATTAACTTAATAAATAATAAAAGAACATTAATATAAAGTGCCATTCTTAATATTCTGTTTATGATGCATGATTTTTGTCGCAAAATTATAAAATACTTTAAAGTTATTGAGAATACTTTGTATAGATTGTACTTATTGGAAATACAAATTGTACCTAAACGTGGGTTAAGGCCTTTGTTTTGAAATTAGATTTTGGAGCAGGAAAATAAGTTGTATAATTATGTTCTTAAAATGTAGATAAATACAAAGAGTGTGTTTTGAATAAAAAATACATATTTTTAGAATCTTAGTTACTTCCTTTCATATACAAGTCCCAACATCTGGTTTCTATAATCAGTTTATGTCTATTAGGTTTGTAATTATGTGAATGCACGTGAATATCAAATCATTTGGTCAGTCTTAGAAATCTCTTTGGCAGTTGTCTACTATCCTTGGAGTTGAATTCAGCCTTCCCTTTAAACTAGAGAAAAGAATGTTAACAGAATTCAGCCTTCCCTTTAAACTAGAGAAAAGAATGTCAGTAAGCCTACCATAGTAATATGGAGAACTATACCTTACTTTACCGCAACAATCTTTCTCCTGTAAACGTTTCCATCGCGTTTTCCATGGAGATCATCTCTTACCAAGTTGTGAATAAATTCAAACCTTTCCTCTTTTAAAATAATCTGTTCATATTAAAACATGAGGTGTTTCCTACTTTGAAATAAGATTGTTAAAGAGATCTGGTTTGTAGCCTTTTCATAGAGAAAAAAATGAAGACAAGTTTAAACAAATGTCAGAATTTCTGAAAACTCCAGGATGTAAACTATTCTAGACTGTCATTTACAGAAAAAGACAGATTCCTATTTATGGGCTTGGGGCAGTTCAGCCTCTATATATAACTTGAAGAGTTAGTTCTGAAGCTCAGATGCAAAGAGATATTGTCACATTTCAAAAAATGTTTCTAAAATCCCTTGAGAAAAATAAATTTGGGCCAGTAAACAGTAGTTTGTGTTCCAGAAGACTCTGTGTAAACCTAGTAAAGTCAAGAAGTGTCTTTCTCGCTTTACTTCTTAGAAATGCACAGAGGAGATAATTGTCACTTGTATGCCAACCAGCACAATCCCAATGCAGAAAGCTCTTGGCTTGCATCACCAAAATTCACCAGAGTCCATAGTTTGTTTGTTTTTTCAAATATTAGAAATATCAAATTTTCTTTGCCATAGGGTTCATGACATATAAAAAGAGAGTGTACAGATACATGTATGTATTGCGTTGGCCAAAAAAGTTCGTTTGGGATTTTCGTAAAATGTTATGGAAGACCCGAAAGAACTTTTTGGCCAACCCAATACACATGCATGTGTATATGTACTCTCATATATATGTGTATATATACCCTAAAAAGCTTTTTTGTTGCTAAAATTGTAAAACCAATTCTGGCGACCCCTGCTCTAGGTAACTGAGTAGTGCAGTAAATCCAGCCCTAAGAAAAATCTGTGGAATAGATGAAGTCTGTCTTTCATGCACAATTAATGTCTTTCCAGCTGTGGCCCCCATTCTCCTGATGGTTATCTAGGATTCTTCTATTCCTCTTAATTATACTATTGCTTGGATCTAAGTACTCAAGACAGACACTTAAGAGAATTATCATTGCAAATTACCATTTGATGACTGATGTATATATTCATTTATCAGGAACTTTCTAATCTCTGAGCAGTGAATACAACAGAAAAAACCCTGCCCTCCTAGAGCTTATTTCTAGTTAGAAAAGAGAAAATTGATTAAGTACATAAAATACAGTATGTTAGGTGGTTATAAATGCTAAGGAGAGGGCTTCCCTGGTGGTACAGTGGTTAAGAATCTGCCTGCTAATGCAGGGGACACGGGTTCGAGCCCTGGTCCGGGAAGATCCCACATGCCGTGAAACAGCTAAGCCTGTGTGCCACAACTACTGAGCCCGTACTCTAGAACCTGAGAGCCACAATTACTGAGCCCGTGCACCTAGAGCCCGTGCTCTGCAACAAGAGAAGCCACCGCAGTGAGAAGCATGCGCACTGCAACGAAGAGTAGCCCCCCCACTCGCCGCAACTAGAGAAAGCCCACGCTCAGCAACAGAGACCCAACACAGCAAAAAATTAATAATTAAAAAAAAAAGAATTTAAAATGCTATTGGTATTTTAGGTAAAATAAGTCTTTGTTTTATGGGACTATGCAAGGCACTATAAAATATTTAGTATCCTTGATCCCCCAGACACTAAATATCAGTAGCACTTCACCAAAATTAAGAGAACAGTAAGTAATCATGAAGCAGTTTTTTAACCTCAGTGCCTTTTCTTCTTTTTTGAAATGGGCCTTTTTCCACATGCCCCCCAAAACAAAGCTAGTTTATATAATATTAAAATACTTATGCAAAGACAAAAAACAAGCCAATCATCTATTTGTTATATCCAGTACAAAATATGGCAACAAGGAAAATATAGGTTAATGTCTTGAAATAACACTTTGCTATACACACAAGAATGTTTACCAATTATTTAACCAATTGTCATATTTCATAATTACATTAGTAATAGCAGTAACTGAAATGTATTGAGTAATTTTGTGTATATCTGAAATACTTTGTGTTCACATGTGTACATGACACAGTGCCAATTGTTTTACCTACATTATCTGATTTGACCTTCACACAGTGCTCTGAAGTATCTATTATCATTATTCTTATTATATAGCAAACAGCTTAAAAATGTGCTCATTACTTGGGGAATGGAGGAATGTTTTGCAATATTATGTATGGTTGTTCACTTTTCATCCGTCTGTGTTGACACTGAATAGTTTCAGGCTGCTAAGGCAGCACTGTAGAGTACACCCGTTTTTCTAGGCATAAACACACTTTATTCTTTGTCCTTTAGTTGCTCAAACTGCCCATGCACTTCCTTCCTCTTTCTTTTTACATTGATGATTAAAATGGAGAGCTTAAATTTTTTAAACAAAAAGAAGCCAATGGAACATATGCCCTCCAAAATATTGTTTAGAGCATCTTAAGCATAAAATGATTCAGCTGCTTAAAGAAAATGTTCAGCTTCTGGAGTGGCATTTCCTTAGATATTAGTGACATTTACTTGTAAATGAATACATGTCCTCTGCCTCAATGTAGTCACCATCGCTAGATCAACACAATATATATAGACTTCCAAATATGTTGCAGAAAAATGATATAGAAATAATAGTGGTCACTAAGGCGCCCTTGATTGAAACTGCATTATACAAATGTTCTTTCTTTTTAGCTCAGTATCCTGAAAAATATAGCTGTCTATTTAAAGAAGACATTTTCATGTTTGTCAGAATATTGTCATCACACAGTTTATGTACAATATGGTCCTAATTTGTGTCTATGTGCTAGGCTTAGGAAAGTCACTTTAAGTTTTACTTAATTTATTTTGGAGTTTAACTCTTACTTTTGACATGATTTATAGTCTAAGGAGATCTCAGCTTCTTCCTGCTTGAAACTCAGCAAAATGTCATTAGATACATAGGGAAAGTATATGGTCTTATTATAGCAGTGTCTGCTAGGGCTAAAGTCCTGTTGTTAGAAACCTGTCAGAATTTTCAATGTAAGCCTTCCTTTTCTGGGTGTTATGATTTAATCTGTTAACTCCTATTGCTCCATGGAAATTGTGCAGCCATTCTGTATCTTGGAACAGAATCTATAATTGCAAGTCCCTTTTTCTTTCTCCATATTTCCCCTCCCCCACGTTTTATTTTTACTATTTCAATATCACAGCTCTTGATTCCAAATTGGAATTCTGGATCTGTTTACAGAGCTGGTGACTAGTGACCCCTCAAGAATTTCTTTATATTGACTGATATATGTGGTAGGTTGAATAATGACCCCTCCAAATATGTCTGCGTCCTAATCCCCAGAACCTATAAAATTTTCTTTACATAACAAAAAGTTCTTTGCACATGTGCTTAAGTTTAAGGACCTTGAGATGGGGAGATTATCCCGGATTATCTAGGTGGGCTCAATGTAATCACATGAGGCCTTAAAGTTAGAAACGGAAGGCAGAAAAAAAGGTCAGAGTGATGTGACAATGGAGGAAGAGGAAGGAGAGATTCTAAGCATGAAAGAGATTCTGTCCATTATTGCTGGCTTTGAAGATGGACGACCCCATGAGCCAAGGAATGTGGATGACCTCTAGAAGCTGAGAATGGGCATTGGCTGACAGCCAGTAAGGAAATGGGAACCTTAGTTCTATAACCACAGAACTGAATTCTGCCAATACTCTGATGAGCAAGCACATGGATTCTTCCCTAGAACCTCCAGAAATGAATGCAGTCCTGCTGACACCATGATTTAGCCGTTTTAGCCCAGTGAGACCCGTTTTGGAATTCTCACCTACAGAACTGTGACATAATAATTTTGTGTTGCTTCCAGCTGCTAAGTTTGTTCTGACAGCAATTGGAAACTAATATAATATATATGGATGCTTGTATCTTTGGTCAGAAGGAGGTGAGAGTTATTTTGTGCAAAAGACCAGGAGGAAATAATGGGATGAAAAAAATCAGTAGGGAAGATGTCATAGTTTTTGTCCCTTTTTCTCCTCTCACCTTCTTGGAGGGCCGTGAGAAACTGGTATTTGAATCCTCATTACAATAGAGAAAAAGGTGGAGGACTGAAAATGAGTAAGATATTTTTGTGAAACTTTTGTGAGACAAACTGTGAAACACAGCAGAGGAAAAGCCCATTTTCCCCACATCTAACCAAGAGCAGATTTGATATCCTGAAAGTTAAGAGCAGCTTTACATGAATCTGGGTTCCTGCTATGGGCACCAGCAGCCACCTAGTGAAGAGGTGTCTTGATGAGCGACTAGAACAGATTTCCTTTGGAAATGAAAGGGGTCTAAGACTATCTTTATTGGACACCAATGTCAGTGAGATCTCATTTCTACCCATACATTTGTGAGGTCTTGGAATATGGGCATCATGTAAAACAGACTATATTTATCATTAGAAAAACCTGAAGTAATTAATGTCCACATATTCAGCCATTTTAAATGATGTATAATGCCACATATTTAGGTTAAAACCCCCAAAGTGAATCATTTATCATAATAATTCTACCAATCCAGCTGTTTGTTATTATGTAGAAGCTCCTCAGAGCTCACCTATTGCTGACTTTTGTGTTTTTCACTTATATCACAGAGTCAGGATGTTCAAAGTATAACAAAAATGGGAGCTAAATTGAAGAAAGAATGTAATAATGGTATTTCTGCTCCATACACATGTTGTACTAGAGCTATTTTTTTTAAATTAATTAATTTATTTATGGCCGCGTTGGGTCTTTGTTGCTGCGCGTGGGCTTTCTCTAGTTGCGGCAAGCGGGGACTACTCTTCATTGCAGTGTGTGGGCTTCTCAGTGAGGTGGCTTCTCTTGTTGTGGAGCACGGGGTCAAGGCATGCGGGCTTCAGTAATTGCGGTACGTGGGCTTCAGTAGTTGCAGTATGTGGGCTCAGTAGTTGCGGCACACGGGCTCAGTAGTTGTGGCTTGTGGGCTCTAGAGCGCAGGCTCAGTAGTTGTGGCACATGGGCTTAGTTGCACCGTGGCATGTGGGATCTTCCTGGACCAGGGCTTGAACCCATGTCCCCTGCATCGGCAGGCGGATTCTTAACCCCTGCACCACCAGGGAAGTTGGAGCTATTTTTGTGATAAGAAATCCATTAACATGAATATAGTTTAAATTAAATGAGTAAATTTTATTGAAGCAAAAATATGTTTATTTGGGAGGCTACACTTATGAACAGTTGAAAAATCAAAACTGCATTATTAAAATTAAGCCATATTGATGTGAATAAATCAGTTAATATGCTCATTATTAATTGTGTATATACTTTCATGCAATTTAGAAAATCAGTTACATGGAATGTGTGTTTAAGTATTCAAGTGTTAAACAACCTAGGCAAATACTAGGAGGCATAAAACTGATCATTGACTCTGGGTCTTTATGAAACTATGAAAAAAAGAGAAATTTGTCAGTGGACTCAAGTGAGTTCATCTCATTAACCTACTACAAATTGTGGCCTGTGTGCTTGAGTGAACGAAATGCAGTACATTAAGTTAATCTTATCTTATTCTAGCTTATTTTAGACAAAATGTATGATTTAAAAGCTGGAAGTAAAATTTCAAATACATTTCTGAAATATTAAAAAGATAATTTAATAATTCCAGCCTTTACATGAGCGTATTGACTCATCTGAGCATGTTTTATACTCAGAATTGAATGCTCACATTGGCATGATTGACAAGCAAGAACATTCCAGGGACTGGGAAGCTTAGAACCAACTGAACTGGAAGAAAACAAACATTATTTATTTCAGTGTATAGAGTTTGTGGACAAAAAAAAAAAGGGTTCTTCTTATTTATTATGCTCCTAGAGTATCCACACTTTGGGTTTGTTTTGTTTTGCTCTTATCAAGCCATGGTGAGGAACAAATGAGCTTTAACAAGATGACTCAAAGACCCCTGGTGCTCTTGCTTTCTCCCCTCACATGCTGTGCATAATCAGTACTCCTCCAAAAGAGCAAACTTTGCTTCACCCCACCTTTTTCATCCATTGACACAGCTACCAGGCTTTTCTGTCTTTCTAACTTGACATTAAAAAAGATTCACATTTTGTAAATTGAACCAAAATAGAAATACATGATTCTTTTTGCTATATCCTTAGATTTATACATACTTTTGCATAAGGCCAAGCTTAATACCAAGCCATATGTAAAAATATGCTTATTGAATTACCTAATAATAACTAAAATTATAACAATTTTATTTGGTCCAGAAAAATGATCAAATTTTCTTGAATGTCAGATGTATAAAATAAGACAGAAAAAGTTAATAAAATGATGAATGTGCTTGCCTGATGATTATGATACACATTAACATTTCAGTTCTCATTAGCTAAATATAATGTAACTCTAAAAATGTCTATTGCATTAATTTGTTATAAATTTATTATGCAAATTACCTTGCATAAAAAAATACTTTGCCTGGATGTTCTTTTTCCTCTCATTTTTGAACTTCGTAATGCATTCAAAGTATATTGTCAGATTTGATAACATTTTTAGAAATAGTGAAATTTATTGTTTATGTTTATTTGATTCTTAATTTATAATTTTAAATAAATAAATTATATGGTTAGTATATTTTCTTAGAATTACTTGCTAGTTAGAAATGCTCCAAATGTGTTCTTATAGATATGAAACTATACATATCATTAGTTTACCCCAGGCTTTCTTTGTTAGAATTAAAAGTATGCCAGTATATCATGAATTTCTTCTTATGTTTGAAGAATACTCACTGCATATTCCTTGACACTATTTTATTGATATGCAAGCAAACAGTTTTAGTAGTGATAGACTTTAATACATGACTCAATCTTTGAAAGGTAAGGAGAGAGGATGTAAACATTGATAAATCTTACTGAAGATTAAAAAATAAATAATAGCACTTTGTTAATTTTATATTCATAAATAGGGCCTATACTGATGGAATATTTTAAAAATCAGTCTCATGACAGACTACACAGGCATACTCATGTACACACACACTTTTCAGAAATTCTAAAACCAGAAAATGTTTAGTTTTCAGTCTCTGATCATGGTGTGGTCAAATATAAATTAAAAGTAATAAATGAATTAAAATCTTGAAACATGCTATAAAATAACTATCCTGCAAAAAGAAATTTAAATTACAATTATATATAATCTAGAAAACAGTGTATGATAAAGCAAAAACTCCGATGATGCAAAAGCAGTATTCAGGGTAAATCTAAAGTCCTAAATGCTTTCATTATAAAATAAAAAGAGGAGGAAGAGGAAGATAAGGACAAAAAAATCAAACAGCAACTCTCTCTCCCCACACTCTCTGGAGAACAATTATTTTATTCTGTTCATCTCTATATCTTTGAAATCTATTAATTTTTAAAATATAGATTATATATTCAATACATGTTTAGTGAATGAAATTTAAAAAAGAAGTTAAAAAAAGTGCTATTCTATGCTCATAAAAATAATATGCAAAAGGATGGCAGAATTATAGCTCTAAAGAAAGGTCATTTAAGAAAAGCTAAGCTATAGAACAGTATACCTTTTGACTGGCAATAGCTAAACGTATCAAACTAGCCAGCGTGCTTAACCCATATGGGAGAAAACTAAGATCTAAGAGTTTTCCAGTTATCTATTGCTGAGTGACAAACCACCTCAAAATTAGTAGTGTAAAACAGCTATTTAATATGTTCACAAATTTTGCAGGTAGGGAATTTGAACAGAGTATTGCAGGGATGGCTACTCTTTGCTCAGTAATATCTTGGGGCGCTCAGGCGGGTAGACTTTAATGGTTGCGAGTGAATTGAACCATTGGAAGCTTCTTCACATACGTGGCTATTGCCTGGAATGCAATAGCTCAAAGGCTGGACTCACCTGAGACAGACCCTGCATCCCACACATGACCAATATATGTAGTTTGGGCTTCCTCAAAGCCTGGTGGCCTTAGGGTAGTAGGAACCTTCATGGCAGTGCAGAGTTCCAATAGAATATGTACCCAGAAAATAAGGCAAAACTTGATGATGATTTATGACCTTACCTCAAATCGCACACGATATTCCATTGGTCAAAGCCATCACAAACCCATTCAGATTCAAGAGAGAGGACAGATATCCCCATTGACTCTCACTGGGATGGGTGTCAAAGAATTTGTGACAGTATTTTACAATTATAACAAAGTAAAATAGAACAGAAAACATGTTGTCCTAAGCAAATAATATCTGTGAACACATGTAGAGACACAGAACTGAAACCAGGTCCCAGAATCTCTGCCATTATTTACACTTTGGCTTTGGGCAGATCACATATCTTCTTTGGTCCGATGTTTTCTTTATGATAAAATAAGTGTTTGGGGGCCCAAAGGCATAAAAAGTCCTTTCATAGGTGGGGAAATAAATGAAGTCAGTTGATTTGCCATCAACTTCTTCATACATGATTACTTTTAGAAATACTGCTGTAGACTCTAAAACGATGGGAGGTTCTCCATGTTATCACACTTCTGCTTATTTATCATTGAATAAATGAGTGCTAAAATCAGACAGTGATGCATATGTTTTCTTTATTACCTACTTTTAGTGAATTTCTAAGAAATAGCTAATATTTTAAAATTAAATCTATCACTTCCAAGAATGGCATGAGTGGCCTAACTGATTTGATTTAGGAGAGAGATAAAGGTCTGTATTTTTATGTCTCAGCACTTAGGGGATGGATTAATTCGAAGGGGTGTTTTCCTTCTTCCCCCTCAGTGGGAAGGGAAGTTGCTGTTAAATGGACCAGAAAGCTGACAAAGTTTTGCTGTTGCCATTTACAAAGTATATGAGGTACTACACATTTAATTGGAAATGTTTCATATTAGTCATTAGTAGCTGGGGCTAACCTTCTGTTTTAACTGATAATACAAGTCCCATGCTTTTCCGTGTACCAAAATATAAATGGTAGCTCAACGAGAAAAACTGATGAGGAGATTCGAAATTAATGAGACATAAAAGCTTTTGAGTCTGACCTTGAGATGCAATTTGGTATTTATGATGTTAAATCACTTGCCTTCTTTAAAATAGAGAAACAGCTGCTCTGTGTGGGAGGGAGGTTCAGTTATGACTGAGAAGAAAGAGAAAGAACAGAGATGTTGAAAGCTTTAGAAACAGTATATAAAGTAAAGTATGTACTACAAAATTCAATGCAATATGCTAAAGTTCAAAGACTGCATAAATGTTCCCCCCCGCAAAAAAGTATACAATTGCTATGCTGATGTGAAAGTGCATGAAGAAAATAAGTGTCCAAAGCTGCATAAATATTTGCACCCTTGTGAGAGTGTGAGAAAGTGTGTGTTTCATGTTATGATTGATGGGGCTGCTTTTACATGCCTTTTGAACTCTTAGTAGAATGGAGTGTCCTAAGGGTCTGTCTGCCTTTGTATGGCAGAAACTGTTTTCTTAGAAAATAGTAAGGAACACTATTTATACTCCCTTTGTTATAAAAATGTACCTACAGTTTATGGGAATTGGGGAACTTAGTAGAAAAATCACAAATTTTCTCCTATATCTTACAAGAAATACTAAGCTTTATCTTAAAATTTTGGCTATTGTTTTTCCCTGACTTCTGGGTTTTTGTTTTTTGTTTTTGTTTTGAGTTAAGGAGTCCAGAGTCTGACGTACTTTTAATATATGAGTGATGAAATTTGTAGATTCAGGTAGGGATGTTTTAGTGTAATGATTTATCTACTTAAAATGAAAAGAGGGCTTCCCTGGTGGCGCCGTGGTTGAGAGTCCGTCTGCCGACGCAGGGGACACGGGTTCGTGCCCGGTCCGGGAAGATCCCACGTGCCGCGGAGCGGCTGGGCCCATGAGCCATGGCCGCTGAGCCTGCGCGTCCGGAGCCTGTGCTCTGCAACGGGAAAAAAAAAAAAAAAAAGAAAAGAAATGAGGGCAAGGCATATCTAAAATACTGTGTAATATATTTACTTGAGTGCAATCATTTCTGCATTTTAGAGTTTCACTATTGAAGCAAGAAGTCTGATGTATCAGATTTCTATTGTCATTTAGTCAGAGAATTTTAGAACTAAAGGTGTCAAATAATAAAAATGTACATATATGTAGTCTCCAAAATATACTAATATTACTTCTTAGAAATCTCAAAATAATACAGTAAAATAGCAGGAAAATCATTGAAATTTGCACAGTAAAGATGATGATTTTAAAGCTCTTTTCAGATAAATATGTCATATAAGTATGACAGAAGTCTTACTTCTGTGAAATACTCATGAGCTGAGACATCATGTCAGCTCTTTTCACTTCCATATTCAGAGTCTGGTTTTGGTTTTGGTCTTCAGAAACAAATATTTTTTAAATTACACATCTGGTTTGAGCAGGGCTAGCTAACACTCAAGTCTCCTGACTCCCTTTTCTGTGTATTTCCTCAGTATCACTATTCCAGAAACCCCTCTAAATATATGTGCAAAGCATTCATTATAAAATGCACTTTCTCCCTGGTTACCAGGGCCATTTTGCAGGTGCTTAAATCACAAATATTTGACCTTACTCAGATATCCCAGCTAGTGATGCTGATTCTATTAGTTATTTCATCTGATAAATTAAGAATAAATAATATCAAAATAGTAACTGCCATGTATTTTGGGGTTGACTCTTATTTTCCCTATTTCTACATTACTTTTTATGTATATATTATATATGCATATATATAATTTTTCTCATTTTATGTAAATGGTAGTATGACATACATATTATAAAAGCACATTATAGTTTTTATTTAATGTGATGAAAATAATTCCATATTAAGGGATAAAGATTTTTCTCCTCCATGTGTAGAAATATATATATATATATATATATATATATATATATATATATATATATA
>NW_006776635.1:376371-415920 GCF_000442215.2 Lipotes vexillifer
TATATATATATATATATATATATATATATATATATATATATATAATGCATACTTATATATATAACTTTTGGTTAATTTTATTTTGTTGAACAGATGCACCCAAATTCATTCAGCAGTCATAAAAGAGGTTAAACTTTGACTCGAGTGCTAGGTCATGAGGTTCAAGTCCTGGTTTCACCACCAACCAACTTTATAACCTTGAGCAAGTTATATAATCACTCAATGCTTCAGTTTTCTCATCTTTAAAATAAATGTAACAATGATAACAATATGCCTATCTCATAAGGCTGTATGAATATTATTTTGAGGGTTAAATGAGTTAATACATGTACAGCCACATTGAGGAATATTTGCCATCTCCATTATTATTAATATGTCTAATAATGATCACTATTGATGGGCATGGGTCTATTTTCAATGCTTTTCTAGTACAAACATTGTTGCAATGAATAATCACGTGCTTAGCTATATGTTACATGTGCAAGTATAACTGTTGGATAAATTTCCAGAAGTAAAATTGCCATATCAAAGTGTATATGCATTTGTACTTTAGATATTACCAAATCGATCCCATAGATTTTTTTTTTTTTTTTTTTTTTTTTTTTGCGGTACGCGGGCCTCTCACTGTTTTGGCCTCCCCCGCTGCGGAGCACAGGCTCCGGACGCGCAGGCCCAGCGGCCATGGCTCACGGGCCCAGCCAAGCCGCGGCATGAGGGATCTTCCCGGACCGGGACACGAACCCGTGTTTCCTGCATCGGCAGGTGGACTCTCAACCACTGCGCCACCAGGGAAGCCCCGATCCCATAGATTTTATACATACACCACCAATGCACGAAAGTGCTTGTTTCCCTAAGCCCTTCACCAATAGAGTATGTTATCAGACTTTTGGATCTTTACCAATTCAATGAGTGAGCAATGGTATTTTAGCGAAGTTTTACTTTTTCTTCTCATTATTAATGAAGGTAATATATTTTCATGTTTAAGACACAACAGTAATTTATTTTCTAAATGAACACTTAGACTCAAATTAACAAACTTATTTTAAGCTTGCTCAATTCCCAGAAGAATTATAAGAGAAAATGAGACTATGTTTGAATAAATTCAATATGCCTCATATAGAACATGAAGAATAGGTTTTACATAGTTTCTCTCATGAATTATTTTACAAAGACCCTTCAAGGTAGATATTTTCATTCTCTTTTAGGCATAACACTGTGTATACTATAGAATTAAATTAATTTGTCCAAAGTCACACAGTAAATGTAATGGAGAGTGAGTCAGTCCTATTCTGGAGCACAGGATCTTTGCATTATAGATACCATGCACACTGAGTGTGTGTGTGTGTGTGTGTGTGTGTGTGAGAGAGAGAGAGAGAGAGAGAGAGAGAGAGAAGAGAGAAAGAGAGAGAGAGAGGGAGAGAGAGGGAGGGAGAGAGAGAGAAGGAGGGAGAGATACAGTCTTGAATTTAAAAAGGTAAATCAAGGCTGCATCTTGATATCACTAAAGTAAAAGTGTGACCTTGAACAATTTAACCTTTTGGAACCTTAATTTCCCCCTGTATATGATATGATATAATAATAATAATACTTATGAGATTTTTCAAGAGTAAATAAAATGATGCCAAAAATGCTATTGAAATTCTAAAGTTTTATATAAATGTTTGCTTGATTATATAAGGCTCAGTAATTGAGTCCCTTAATTTGAGACCTACCGTAATTTTATGTTATGCATATATTGCTTAAAGATGTGACGAATGTTTGTTTTCAAACTTAAAAATACCCAGATCATACTGATTTGTTGCAATGATGTGGTAATCAGAGAATCTTGCTCTGGAAGGTTACAAACTTTTGGAGATTGTTTTAGATTGTTTTACATAACAGCAACAAGAACAATGATAGCAGCTAACCTTTATTCAACACTTGTAAAGTGTCAAGCACTATTCTAGATTATTCAATTGAATTCTCACAACAACCCTATAAAGCATTTACTGTTGTATCATATCCATGTTTCGGATGAAGATTTGAGACAAAGAGAGATTAAGTAATTTACTCTAGTCATAAGCAATTAATAAGTGGCAGGCAGAGCTGACTGTGTCTTCCCCAGAAGTCTAGCTTCTTTTTCCCACTATGCCATTCTGTCTTTGTGTATACAAGTAGTTTTCTCTTAATAAAATGTGTTGCTCTTTCCTATAAATTTTTTATCTCTAAAATCACAGAGAGAAAAGCAGATGTATATAAAACTAATACTATCCTGGGGCTCTGCAATAGAAATTGCAGAGGGTTACCCTGATATTTAGTCACCGACTATAATAAAGTAGCTGTAAAACTATGCTGGTGGAATTTCAAGTTGCCCAGTGATTTCAGATCTAGTCCAACCTTTCAGCTGATATAGGCATTCCTCCTCCATCATCCTGAACAGATGAAGCTCTGTTCATATATCTTTAGGGATATGGATACCCTACAAGGTAGTTCATTCCATTTTCAACAGTTCTAGATATTAGAAGTTAATTTTTCCACATGACCAAACAATGCTCCTTCTCCCCACTTCCTTATATAGGCTCAATTTCTGTGCTACAAACAAAGCACGTTTTTTTCCTATTATACGTGCTAGAGCCTCAAACATTTGAGAAAACAATCATGTTTTCCCTAAGTTTTTTCTTTTTTAAGATTAAAGATTCCCATTACCTTTCTAAACCTTTTGCTCAGCTTTTAGAGCCATCAACATCCTGGTCATTCCTCTTTGAATGAACTCTAATTTGTCAACTACTCTCTTAAACGGTGGTATCAAGAATGTGCTCTTACTAGCTGTGATTGCAGTTGGATTATTGCTTCCTTTAATCTGTATGCTAGGTCTCTTCTTAATACAGAGAGTACATTATTTGCCAATGTATCAGAACATATTGAAAATGTGCATATGACTTATAAAATATGTATTAGGGGGTGCTGGAAATTGCGCTATTATCCTAGCATATAGAAGCTGGTGAAAAGTAATGGCGTATAGTTGCTTCATGTTTGTAAATGTCTAAATGACTTAAATATTGATTTTTTTCCCTTCACCTTCAGATCAAACTTCCCAGTGCTAAAGCTTCCTTATTTTAAAACAAATGCATTTATAGTTTGCCAGTCAGCAGTACAGTAAGTTCCTGTGGTAAACTCAAATCACCAAAAAGCTCAAATAGATATGTCTAGTTTGGTTTGTTTTTAGGACTGATAAAGATAATAATAGAGAGACAAATAAAGACCTACTTTAATAACAACTGCAAGTTATCTCATGGAGTTGTACAAATTTTCCAAGTTTTTTTTAATGCCTTCTCCATCTATTCAATATCATATATTGAAATGATATATGGTGTTGAATTTGATTAAAATTCAGCAAATATGGGCTTCCCTGGTGGCGCAGTGGTTGAGAGTCCGCCTGCCGATGCAGGGGACACGGGTTTGTGCCCCAGTCCGGGAAGATCCCACATGAAGTGGAGTGGCTGGGCCTGTGAGCCATGGCCGCTGAGCCTGCGTGTCCGGAGCCTGTACTCCACAACGGGAGAGGCCACAGCAGTGAGAGGCCCGTGTACTGCAAAAAAAAAAAAAAAAAAAATCAGCAAATATTTGTGTACCATCTACTGTCTGTGAGATACTTATGCAGAGTACCAGAGGGAAACATTAAAACATGAATAATATCTGAATCCTGCCGTCACTGTGACTCTTCCAGAAAACCTAAGATTTTAAAGTGCATTTAGAATTGTGAAATAAATATTATTATGATTAGATTTTTTGTGTGAAGTGTGTATATATTTAATTTTGAAAATATGTTAAAACAGTATAACTTACAATATTTTTTACTTATATACTATGCGCTAGGTGCCGGGTGAGGAATTTACCTTGTATTTTCTCATTTCATACTCAGAACAAAATTCTGAGGTAGGTGTAATTCAGCTCATTTTAGTGAAAATTAACTGAGACTCTGAAGGCATAAATAACTTTCCCAAAGGCCATACAGCAATTTAAAGCCAGCACCAGGATCTGAAATTAGGTCCGGAAAATCTCCAGGAATGGGTTTGATCTTTGGTGTGATTTATATCTGACCCCTATATTAATCGACATCAGATAACTAACACAGCCCTTTATCTGTTCATTCTGGAAGAAGATACTTAAATGTATTTTATTAGCCTGTTGATTCTCCTCTAGTTTCCATTGCACATTTGGGAATGTTTTCTTCTAGAATTCATAATCAGCTTCTACTGCTGTAATAAAGAATCACCTGCAGAGTTCACAAATGAGGAAAGAAAGAAAAGAGAATAGTGGTAGATCAATTTAGCATCAGATCAGAATAGTATTCCAAGATGTGTTCTGGCTTCTGCTTTTCAGTGCGATAAGTTGACCGCTATTTCAAAATAACCTCTGTTTAAATAATGTAACCTAAAATTAATTGAACTTAATTAAACATACAGCAGTTCCAACCATATTTAGTGTTGCTAAAGATATAAACTGTTAGAATTGCCTGTGGGCAAGAGGAAAGCTCTGTTTATTACACTCTTGTTGCTACTTTTGCAATGTGAGGGGAAAAGGCTATACAATAGCCATATACTATCCAAAGTAATGAATATACTTATAAGACAAAATACTTAAGCAGTAAGAGAAAGGTTAACTAAAATTCTCATTCACATAGAAAATAGCAATGCTGATAACTCTTTTTTACAGTGTTTTCATAAATTTTCCACAAGGATTGTATATTTTGTTTTCATTCGTCATTTATGTGAAAATAGTAAGTCTGTTTCTATTTAACTTACTGGAACTTGGATTAAAATGGGTCCTGTTATTTTAATCAGATCAATGTTGTATATCATGAGGATATAGTTTTCTGTTTTCTTGGCAGAGAACTTAAAGAAAAAAATTAAGCCCTAGTCAATACAAAACATATGTATATATAAAACCATAATTTATGGTTTATTTGATTAGATCAATGTTTAATAATATGCTACATGTATTTTTTGTACTGAATATTTACTCATAAATTAATCCAACCCAAAGAAAAAGTACTAATGGAAGCTTCCATCCAAACATAAAAAGTAAACAGAAGACAAACAGCTGTTGGAAAAATCCTATTTTTGAGTCTGGTCTTGATAACAAAAAACAGTTCGGAGAATTTGGCTGCTACCATTTACTCGCATCTGTTGAGACTGTACTATTGCAACTCAATATTTGATCAGTGCATGTCACAAGGTAGCAAGTAGTTCTCTAAGTCAGAGAACTTAGAGAAAACACTAAATACTAATTTATGTATGGGATGTTGTACTTCTAAGTGCTTCGTCTTCTATGTAAAGTTTAGCAAATCTATTCATGAGATGTTTATATTTTTAAATGCCCCCAGAAGGATCTAGGCTTTTGTAGAAAATACATGAAATAGAAAAAGATTAACTCATTCATTGTAATTTTTAAAAATTTGATCTATCTACCTTTGGACTTCTTGTTATATGAGAAACACTAATTGTCTGGTTTTCAGTTGCAACCAGATACATTCTTACCTGATCAAACCTTTATAATTCCATTTACTTTGAATCATAACTGAGTATAGGGAAAGTATAATTGGGCCTCACTTTGTTACGCAGGAGACAGAAAGCTTATGCTGGAGATAGGTTGGCATTACTCAAGTGATTAAACAACTAATCTAACAAAAATTCATATGGGAATCTCATATTGACTTCTTAATTCCTCTAGATGTATCTCTCACAATTACTTTGTTTTCCCTCTGCCAACCAAAACGCTGTAATGAATATGTCTTGTCCTTATGAATAAGAAACATTGTATATGAATACTAGCTAGGAGGTAGGTTGTGAGAATTTGGAAAAACATGGTTAAAGTTGGGAAGAATAAATATGCGTGAGTAGTTCCGTAAGCAGTCGGAGGACTGGGCTGCGCGGACACTGACTGATCAGGTAGTGAGTGTTAACACTGAGGGAGTATCCCTGGTGGGCTGCCACAAAACTCTGTCCTTGGCCTTGACGCATTCACGATTTTAATCACTGCTTTGGATACATATGAACTTTAGATGATACAAAGTACAGAAGGATGCAAAATTATCTTATCAGGTTGGAAGTGGCCAAGTCTAAAAGGAAAAAATAAAATCAGAAGAGGAGAGAAGGAGATGGTGGGAGTGGGGGTAGGGTTTGAGGGAGATGTGTAAAAGGAAGGAAAGAAGGCAGAAAAAGCAAGCAGAGAGGAAGAAAAGAAAGGGAGTAAGGCAGGCAGAAAGTAAAATTCCTCGAGTTTTTTTCTTTGTATTTCCTGGACTGCATAAAGTAGCCTCTTGCCTTCCAAAGCAACATCTCTAGAATGTATTGTCCCCATGTGACACCCACAACTCCTAGTCCATTTTCTGTGCATCAAAGATGATGTAACTTTAAGATCTCCCATGTAAATTCTGCCTGTTCTCTAATTCAACATCCCCTTGCATCAGTTCTATTCTAATGATCAAGTTTTGAAAGGAGAGAAACATGCACTTATCTCAATGTTATAAATGTACAGAAGAGTATAACAAAACCTGTAGTGGAATACTTTTTCTGTTTTGAAAGAGAGCTTCATGAATAGACGCATTAATAAACACTTAAATGGGAGAATACCTTTTCAGAATTTAATACTCTGGGGCTTTGGAATCTAGAAAGATGAATCGCCTGCCCTCTTTGTGATACTAAATTGAAATTGACAGCTCTGTTTCACTTATCCTGCTCAGTATTACAAAGCCTTTCCCTCATTTGATTTTAGTATATCCCTTCTGAAATATTTGCTCTGGTAAGAAAAGCAAATATTAGGTTTCACACCCCATTTTGTGGAGTAAGAGTGATGATGTTCTGACATCAGAGGACCAAATATTCCAGGCTTATTTTTCTGATAAAAATTTCCTTGCAGATATATTGTCCTCCATAGATCATCCACCCTTCATCCCTCAATCCATACTTTTTAAATTGGGGGGGGAAAAAAAGAGGCTAGAACACACAAAACCTAATACTAAATGCTTTTGTAAAGCTTTAGCCTTTTCCACTCGTGAGGAAAAACTTTCCTGCCTCATTAGATTTTTAATGCAATGTGCCGCATGCACACTGCATTATTAAGTGTGACATTAGGTTATATATTGCATAGTAACTATAATGTTACTTGCAATCAAGCTGTTCCTTTCCCCTGAAGGTAGAATTAAAACAGGTATTCAAGGGAAACAGCTACTCGAATTGCTTTTTTCTTAATGGGGTGAATTTGAGGATCAGGAGAGTGAAGGGCTTGGCACTGGACCATCTCCAGGGATGGATGGATGGGTGCTGCTCCTTTGTCTTGCAGTGCCTTCACAATTTGATATCTGAATCTCCCCAAAGAGAATTTTGCTTAATAGATAAGGGGAAAGATAAAAGTCTAGGTCTTTGGGAACTCTTATGGAATGAAATATTTTCATTAAATTCACTTTCTCTTTGTATTGAAAAGGAATATAATTTTCGTCTCTGGTAGATATAGTCTAATCCATCCAGTAAATATAAGAAAGGCCCTAAATCAAACTGGAATTGCACTTATTTCTACCTGTGGAAAAGCATATTTCTCTAGCCAATAGAATGATGACAGTTTAGTTCCTAAATAGCAGGAGAAAATGAAATGTTCTATTGGCTGTACATGCAGTGCTCTGTAAAATTAGAGAAATCAATGTTGTCCCCAAAAAGGACTAATATGAAAACCTCAAATATAAAATTAATAGAGTCTACAAAGTCCAAGATTGTGGAAAATTAAAGTTATGCACAGCACACATAACTTACCAATGTCATGTGATGTATGGTTAGAATTCTTTAATGTTATTGGATGAGTTGGTTTATACAGAGCTCTACCTGTTCTTCTGTCCTTTAGTTCTTTTACTAGTTGTGGTTGCCACTGACTTCTCAGTAGACTTTAAGAATATCACTGAAAGAACTTTTTTCCCTCAGTCTTCTGTCCAGCGGGACATCAACCAGGCAAAGAAAGAAAAGCAGCATTTGAATGGTCAGAGAGCTGTAGGAATGAGAATTGCAGCAGGAAAATTACTTTAAGCACACATAAGTAGCAGAATGGATAGATACAGAGGCTAGATTGGGAGTTCTGAAACTTTTTCAATTTGTGGTATTCTTAGTGTCTCCATATTTTTCTCACAATGCCTTCTAGAGCAACTGAAATATGCCGCAGTAGTTAGGGCTAAACAACTTAATAAATATTTGTAATTTAACAACTTAGCAGTCACTAAAAAATAATGCACATAAATTTAGACAATATAATAATTTTTTTTCTTCATAAATTACCACAGTTACTTACTAATGGGATCTTTCTTGCTGAGTAATATTCAAGTTCTCAAAACCGAGAGTCAGATCAGACATTGCTGCCTTTATTTTCTGTTTCACATTGATTTTTGTACAATGCTTGCTTTTGTTTTTGTTTTTGTTTTTGTTTATCCCAGCATCCACTGAAAACTTTGCTTAACAAAGATATGACATGGCTGAAAATGCAAGTAAACAAAAACATAGCTCAAAATTTTGAGAACATCCTCTAGAGGAATATAGAACTATCTGTTAAAATTGTGAACTACGGAGAGCTAGTTGTTTGTGTGGTGTCCAACCATTATATAGTATTGCTGTATTTCCTTCAAACATTTACAACATCTCACAGTGCCTTTGTGAGTTTACTGAAGTGCGCTGGGACATCTCTGCAGAGATTTTGTGAACAGGGGGCTAGATAGATCCTACAGAGTATTGAAACTACATAGAAACTTGAATGATATCATAGATACCAGGGCCACTAGAGGTTCTTCATTAGGCAAGTGCAACAACAGAAGTAATTGTTGATAACACTTTCCCCAAAAAAGAAGACTGAAGTCAGGGAATTGAATTCAAATGCTTGATGAGGACCTAGTGAGTGGGATGTAGCAATGGGAACAGAAAGTTAGACAAGAAGCATTTCAAGGAACAGGATTGAGGCACTAATCTGATACAGAAAATAAAGTGAAACAATATTATGTTGTGCCTATGGTTTCCAAATTACAGTAGAGAAACAAAGCAATTGGCTTGACCCATGCTTCATGGAAGTTGAGAAAATAGTTGTTTCCTGGGAGGACCCAGATAATAAGATTAACTTTGGGTATGTTGAGTGTGTGATACATTACTGAACAATCATTCAGTACAGATCTGTTACAGGCTGAATTGTTCCCCAGAATTGTATGTTGAAGTCCTAACTCCAAGAACCTCAACATGTGACTGTATTTGGAGAAAGGATCTTTTATTCCAATTAATTAATTAAGTTAAAATGGGGTTCTTAGTGTGGTCCCTAATCCACTATGACTATTGTCCTTATAAGAAGAGGAAGTTAGGACAGAGACAAACACAGAAGGAAGACCATGGAAGAACACAGGAGAAAGATGACCATCTATAATACAAGCCAAGGTGAGAGGCCTAAGAAAAACCAACCCTGCTGACATCTTGATCTCAGATTTCTGTTGTTTACCCAGTCACTGGTCCTTCGTTATGACACCAGGAGCAAATTAATACAGGGACATGGGACAGGATAGAAGATACGGATTGAGAAACCAGGTATGAACATAGTTCAATCCATGAGAGAGGAATGGAAAGTCAATAAGAAAGGATAACCAAAAGAGAGTAGGAGTCTTGGAGACATCCATACACTGAGTATAGAATAAAAGAAAAATGTATCTATCACAGAGACAGAGTTATGACGTCTGTCGTACTCCAGGGGAAGAAGTATCAGAAAAGTCTAATGTAGTAGAAGACCAAGGAGTCAAGAATCTTAAGAATTATCACATGACACATAGAACTGGACAAAAGCCCATTAGCGGTTGCTAGATAAAGCTGATAAATGACCTTTCAAGAAACACTTTTAGTGAAGTACTAAGTGTGGAAAGCAGGCTGCAGCTTTTGATAAAATAAAAAAAGGGTGGACGGGTAGAAATAAAGAAAATGACTGTAATACCACATATCTTAGAGTTCGACAGCAAAACTAACAACCAGAGATAACAGCTAGAGGAGACAACAAAGTTAATTGATGACTTGCAGCCCTGTGCACATTTGATTTGATGGAGAGAGTGAAGATTGGGATACTGAAGGAATTATAGGAGAGTGGAGAAGCAAGCATGTGGGAGAGCCAAGTAAAAATGGCATTTGGAATATGGAGCAGTACATTGATGGAGAAGAGACAGAATTCCTCATCCAAGCCATATATGAAAGGACAACATATATTCTGAGTATTCGCAAAGCTTTTTCCCCCCAAAAACAATATTCCTCAGAAAAGAAGGTGTTATCTTATAATTGAATCATTACGAAGACCTTACAATGGTATGTACTCTTTGGGGAAGACACATTAGCTGGAAACACCACCAGGAAGTGCTTGGTCTTATTGCTTATGAAGAGATTACTTTATGGAGTTGAAGGAAAAGTAGAGGCAAAGGATTTTAACAGAGAATAAGTAATTATTCCTAGGAGGTATAATCTCTAAATTGAAGGATGATATCTTAAACAGTCTTTTAAAAAATTACCTAAGTACTTGACTAAGTAGTTATATAGAGGTGATCATAAATACACACCTTAGGGTGAATGAAGTAGACAGTGATTTTAATATTATAGAAATGAACACTTGTGGTTTGGGGAAAAAAACACCTGGTAACAGTATCATGCATCTATTTAAAATTTCCTGTTTTTCACAACTTAGGTGGAAGCAAAATAGATTTACTCATGAAAATTGTTAGATGATTCAAAAACTGGTTCTAATGTTGCCAAAGCATGGGTATCAAATATGCGTGAAAGAGTTTGGAAAAAAGTTTTTATGAAATGTGAAACCAATTTTTCATTATTATTATTACTACTATTATTATAAGCCCTCAGGAAAATAGGTTGAATTAATTCTATTCCTTAGTTCATGTTTTATATTATCATTGACCCGCAAAAGGCCCCTCTCTTTTTCTGTGTAGTTATTTGTTCTTTTTTCCCCATTTCCACCCTCATTACTCTCCCATATTATATTATCTCATATACTATATAACTTGATTATAAGCAGGTATGGAAAATACATTGACAAATCAAATATTGTAACAGATCAAACATTTTTGTATTTCATCTTAAGTCTTAACATCTGGGATACTCAAATTGCACACACTTTGGCTCTTTTTATTGGCAAAGTGGGAATTACCTTTAATTCTAAGTTTCTCAAATTGATTTAAGAAATTAAGAATTAATTTACATTGGTCTTTTTTTTTTTAGAGAAACATATTCCAGAAGAATAATAACATGTAATCCAAATTTTAAATAATCAGAATACATTTGGAAGCTCAAAAGTATGCGACATTATAGATCTGTGTCCCAATGTCCTTCCCAAACTCAATCCCTACCTCCTACTAAATATTAATTTAGGAAATTCTGAATAGTTAAGTCCTCTTTGAAATATATGAAACATTCTTTCTGCTGCCTTTCTAGACTCCTGTCATTGAGAAAATGTCTGGCTGATTTTGAACAAGCATGCTATGTGAAATTTTGGAAGCTTATCTTAATAGAACCAAAAACCTTTTACGTAGATTCACCCCTCATTACTCACAATAATGCCAAGGGCTATAGTCCAGAGAGATATTTATTATTTTATATATGAAAAGACGTTAGAATAGGGCTGTTTCTCAGTGGAGCAGGGGAATAAAAGTTTTCTGAATTTTAGTTCCTTATAGAGCTCCCTGTAATGAGCTCTTAGAAGACATTAGGAGCTGCAATTTAAAAACCCTGTTTAATCAGCCATGGCGAGCTATGTTCCATTCCCTATGGAACAACTCTGAGAGGAATCCGGGTTCCTCGTCTTCAATCCAGAGCATGATCGGGAATTGCTTTGTGGTCAGGGTCTGCTGTGAGAGGCCACAAAGAGCCTAGGGCTGCGAAGCTGGGTCTGTTTGTCAGCATGGAGGCAACTGCAGAATACAAATCATCAGCTTTGTTTTATGAGTGTCTATTTACAATGCTGGGGTGGAATTTTTTTAAAAGCACTGCAGCATTTGCATCGAGTCTGTCACTCAAGCTCCAGTGTTGATTCCTATCCTGTAAATGATCTTGCTTTCCTATTTTTTTATCCTTTCTGCAAGGTTACTGTCAATGTCAGAGGAAGTAAACCTCAAGCATACATTGTATGGGGCTTGGCATGCATGTTGGAAGGAGAGGAGTTTGTTTAACGAAAAGGGATAACAGCATTCATTCAAACTAAGCATATTTGATTGCACAGGGGAAAGTGTATCTTCTTTGGGAGTTTTGATTAAATTTTATCATGATATAAAATTTGCTGCTACACTTCTTTTTCTTTGACCAACAACATTTCCCAGCTTAGCTTATAGTGTAGGTAAAGTGCCTGTGAAATGGAGTGATGTCTTTGCTGAAAGCATTCAGACCCACAGAAAGTGAGTGACCCTCAGGGATGGGTAGAAATCTCCCAGTTTTAACAAAGATCCTTCTCTGTTTGGGAATTTTAAAGCTCAAGCTACACACTAGGAGAATGACAGGAGGGGCTATGTTTGGTTCCCTGGAACTTAACCTATTTCAGCAAGCCTGCAATACCATGGAAAATAATACATGAATTTATATTTGTGTCAGGCTTGCTGTTGATGGGTAAGGTCCGTATAAAGGTTACTCCTAAAGAAATGTCTATCATTCTCACTCTGCACGCTCATGATTTCTGCTTCTTCCAAATCCTGCCCTCTAGAACAATATAATAATTTTAAAATAATAAGTAAAACATGATTTAATGACCCATCTCCAGTCCTGTAATGATTACGCATCTCCTCTCTTGTAGCTCACAGCAGTTGGAGGACAATTGACATTTACTATATCATACGAACTTGAAGAAGAGGAGGAAGATACAGAACACATACTCCAGCTTATGATCATCTTAGAGGTAGAGTATGGAACGTGTCATTTATATTTAACTGCTTTTCACTCTTATGTTATTTGAGGTTATTCCTTACTTGGCAGTTTAACATTAATTTACATACTACTAGAGAAAAATACCATATTTGGGGAATTTTTTTATGCCAGTCTTATGTTTCACTCTGAGACATAGCTAAGACTGAGCATAGGCATTGGGTTCCAATGGTAAATGGGAGTTTTAGAGCAGATTTGGAATTTAAATTTAAAACTTAATGACCACTTTCCCAAGAACATAAGGATACTGAAAGTATTTAGGCAAATGGCAGATTTACATAGTTGTACTTTTGCCATCTCTCCTTGCTTCCAAGTAGATTTTATTGTTGATTTCTTTGTTTATATTAGGTAGAAGTAAATGGAAAAGGAAACATTTATTTAGGTGCAGTTAAATCAAATTCAAAACTCCTAATTTAGGTAAGAAAAATATAGGAGAAACAGCTTTCGGGATTTGGAGGGCCACAGGCAGTTCACAAATGCTAGAAGGCTAAAGTTATCACAAAGGCCATCTTCCATCCTTTCTCATACTCTTCCCTTCACATAATACATGCCCTCCTCCCCTCAACTCACACAAAATCACACATTTCACACATATTTATGAGTCCAAGTGGATCTATGTTTATTTAGCATGAGGCTCTGTTGTTTTTTGTCTTGAAATTTTCATGCATGAGAATCAATAAAAAAAATTCTTTCCCCAAAATGAATGTTCCCAATATTAGATGAAGTGATCTGGGTGATATATATCATTACATATGTATGTGTATGAAACTAGAAGTATGTCATGGAATTCCTTTGAGATAAAAGGGATTCTCTAAATGTAAAATGTTGAGAATTACATATTATTAATACGAATGAACTAAGATAAAATGTTAACCCAAATGGTAATGATGCCATTATCCTATTGTGAACATTAAACTGCAGGTTTTTTTCTTGTTTGTTTGGTTTTTTCCCCCCAGATAGAAGAGTCCTTTAAAACAATAGCTTCATACACTGTTCTAAGTTTTCTTCCCTATTTTCCTATACAACCCACATTCACCATAAAATAGTATCTTTGAAATATGCAATTTTTGTACACTTCTGTAAAACTGGGACATTTGTGATCACATATATCTATGAGTTGCCAGGTATTTATTATTTTAGTTAATGGGGGAAGCAAAGTCATGCATAACCAGGAAGCTTATACTTTGTGATGCATCTAGTTAAGGCTAATATTTAAGTTGTTTTCTCTGCCTTTCATACATAGTAGAAATATGCTGACTGACAGGGGAAGCTAACCTGAAATTAAAAACCTACTGAGGATAATCCACAGAGAAGAGAATCCCTTTTTTCACAGTTTTACCCTTTTATACTTTCTTTTTCTCTTTAGGGAAATGACTTGAGAATCAGCACAGCCCAAGACGAGGTGTATCTGCAACCATCTGAAGAACATATTAATGTGTTGTCACTTAAAGAAGATTTATTTACCATACATGGCACAAATTTCCCAGTCAGTAGGAAAGAGTTTATGACCGTGCTTGCGAATTTAAAGAGAGTCCTTATACAAATCACATACAGCCTTGGGATGGATGCCATCTTCAGGTAAACTCAAGAACTGCATCTCCCAGTGTTCACAACATTTACCTTGGGGCAAACACGCATGTGCTGAGTGGCTGAAGATCCCTAAGGTTTGCTGTCTTGAAATAGTAGATAAGAACGGAGCACTGGTTTTCTGAAAAGTGTTT
The DNA here is from genome assembly GCF_000442215.2 of Lipotes vexillifer. Classification (NCBI taxonomy): domain Eukaryota; kingdom Metazoa; phylum Chordata; class Mammalia; order Artiodactyla; family Lipotidae; genus Lipotes; species Lipotes vexillifer. The sequence goes on from NW_006776635.1 coordinate 391,043, forward strand.
CTATTAAGCTTTAAAATTTTACATACCCAAGATGAATTTGTCTTAGTCCTTTTTCAGTATTGATGATTCTTTTTCAATTCTGCCAGAGCATGCAATAAGAATGATTCCCATACCGAGACATGCTATCCTGGAAAAGAGTCTCCTTTATGATGACTCAGATAGTGGAAAACTAAAGTGATACAATGCCAGGATACCCGTATTCAGAAAGTGGTTTGTAAAATATTTTCTTCCATTAATTAATTCAGTCGTCTCTGACTTAATAGTATATAGTTTATGATGAGAAATATAAGCACCTTCATTTAAGTAACTACAAGTTTTTTTTAAAAAAAATTAATACTGTAATGGCTGCATGATATAAAGGAAGGTATGAGCTTTGGAGGTAACCTGACTAGGAATTAAATTAGCTCTACTGCTTATTGTATGTGTGACCTTTGGCATGTGGTTGGTCCTTGTGGAAACTTGATTTCTTCAAATGTGAAGTGGAGAAAATAGTGCCTACCTTTCAGGGTCGTTGTGAAAATTATATGTGATAATTACGTACAGTGCTCTTTACCTAGAACGCTTTCAAAGGATTATTCCTTTCTGTTCTCTATTTTTTTTCCTTAAAGAGAGAGCTCCCTGACTTGAACCAAACATCCATAAGGGGCTGACTGTAGGCTGCTGTGCTTTCCATTTTTAAAACAAACAATGATGGGGCTTCCCTGGTGGCGCAGTGGTTGAGAGTCCGCCTGCCGATGCAGGGGACACGGGTTCGTGCCCCGGTCCGGGAGGATCCCACATGCCGCGGAGCGGCTGGGCCCGTGAGCCGTGGCTGCTGAGCCTGCGCGTCTGGAGCCTGTGCTCCGCAACGGGAGAGGCCACAGCAGTGAGAGGCCCACGTACCGCAAAAAAAAAAAAAAAAAAAAGATGTATTTTTCTGACAAAATTTTGACTTTGTGTCTAAATGAGCTCTTTTCCTTTCTCCTTTTCTACTCTAATAGTAAATAACACAAGCTCTCTGGCAATTTTGTCCTAAATCAGGTTAATTAGATGACCAAATGTGACCCCAAACTGACAACTTGGCATACCCATAATCAAAGCAATGTCTCCAATACTGATTTATCTGCAAAAGGGGTTTTTTTTTATTACTGATGCTCCCCTACCTCCTTCATTTGCTTGCATGGCCTAGTTTGTCTTTCATTTGTAGTACTTTAACTAAGTGTAATCATCATTACCATCTCCCAAAGGAGAGTATCGCAGATTCATAAACAGAACCACTGCCAAACAATGTACCTCTTCTGCAGAGTCAATTCTGCTAGAAGCTGGGTTAAAATGTCATGAAGATGAGAAGCAGCACTTAGGAATTAATTATGTTTTTGCACATTTAGTAAATAGAGATTGCCACGATGTTTAACAAGTACAACGAGATGAGTCCTCTGGATTTCAAAATAAATGACAAGCAAATTGACAAAAAGTGGCTGGGGGACTTATTTCTTTTTGCCAGCATTGTTTCTCAGACTAGTTAATCCAAAGACATGAATCCCCCTGATTCATGTCAGATAATTTTAGTGTCTACCCATCTTAAAATCACTAGTTTCATTTGAGCCTGCTGAGGTTTCCCCATACACGAACAACGTGTTCACAGAGTGTGTCTATGGGATCTGACACAGGAACTAATCCAAGTAGGCGATGCTTTCTGCAGCCTACATTTTGTAAGGCGCTGTGGTTCAAGAAGTGAAAGCCATATCATATTTGAAACTCCTACCCACTTCAGGTGAGCCGAAAGTCAGCATGAATCCCGAGTCAGTACGCTTGTTATATTTTATTTATCTCTGATCTACTAGTAGATTGAGTCATATTTGTAAAACATCATTTGAATTGATTTCAACTTGTCTTGCACAGTAGGCTTCCAACTTGGTATACAGCTTGTGTGCAAGCACAAGTAAATTGAAGCTATCTCAACAGAAATTCATGTTTAGAATTACTTAAGGAAGATTTATTTCCAGGGTAGTTCTCTCAGCAAATGGGCTTACGTTCCTCCTGTTGTGGAGGAACTGGAATTGAATAGTGGAGGGAGAAGTGGGCTGAAGGTCAGGATTTTGACTTCTGTTTTCAACTTAGCTATTTAATAGTTGTAAACATAAGTGTCATTTTGACCTCTTTGGGTTCAGTCACCTCATCTGTAAAATAAGGATGAGGACAATTGCTTGCCAACGTCAGAAAGTCACTATGAGAATGGAATTAGAGGACTGCAAAACCATTTTGCTAATGGCAAATCAGCACACAAATCTGAAGCATTTCTATCTGACCTGCCTCATTCCAGGGAATACCATTTTTTCCAAGTACCGTTAAGACTTGGAGACATCTGGGATAAAACATGGACTGATATTTCTAAAATTGAGACCATTTTTGCTGTCATTCTTTTCGACAAGGCTGAGAGGCCCATACGATAAAATTAATTGATTTCCTTCTCATTGCCCTCATTGATAAGATGAAGATAAAAATGGGAAATTTTTCATTCTTCCTTTAAGAACGTAAGAGAAATCAACTTAACCTAACTGTGTGTCTTTCTCCTTTAAATTCACCAAACCTTGTTCTTAGTAGCATCCTTGATATTGAACTTGATATTCTTTCTTATACCCTATAGTAGGCATTAGTACAGTTCATCCAATTTTTAATCTCCTTCTTTTGGAATATTGCATTTCCTTTGAGGGTAGATGTGGTCATAGGACTTGGTTTGGCCAATGCAATCTGGGCTGAAATGATGTATTATTCCTCTCCTTCTCCCCCCAAGCCCTGGAAAAGCATTGAATTGCCAGTTGGAGACTCTGTGGAGCTTACTTAGCTACCAGAAGATCAAAACAGCCTGAAATATTGACAGCACACATAGGTCAGCTACACGGAATAGTTACCCAGACCTGCAGAGGATTTCACATGAGTAAACTTTTGTTTTCTGTTAAGCCACTGAGAATTTGGAGCTGTCTGTTACCACAGCATAACTGAGCCCATCATGACTTTATTGTGATGCAACCCATGTGTCTTTATTGCTTGAAAAGAAATACGAAATTTCTCCAAGGCAAGATGTTTTCACATGACTTTTAATAGTAAATTTTTTGGTATGGGTATCAAAAATATTACACAGAATTTACGTAATAAATAATCTCGAAAAATCCTTAAAAACAAAGGAGTGTTTTGAGGCTTGTGGAAATAGTGTTGATAGTATACTTCTACCTTTTGAAATTAATGATACAGGTAATCACATTTTGAAGAAATTATTATGACGAGGGCTCTCAGGCTCTTAAAAAGATTTATGTAACTCGCTCTTGGGAAGAGGTTCAGCCAGGGTTTATGCCCACATGTGTTTTCTCCCCGTTATCTTTGACTACCTCCCAAATCTATTCTGTAACATTGGATTCATTCAGTCGGCCAGCATTTACTGAGTGCCTTCCCTGTGTATTTGAGTCGCAGCTCTCTCTTCTGTAAAATGGCAAAAAGAATACCTAACTTTCAAGATTGAATGCTAAGGTGAGAAAATGATGTATCCAAAACATCTGACCTGCTATCTAGTATGTGTTAGGAGGCAATGTCGAGTAACAGGCTAACCATTGGGTTTGGGTTTGAGTCTGTGCTGCACCACTTGCTAATGGTATTATAGTGACAAGGCACTTTACTTCTCTGAGCTTCAGGTTCTGGCTTTGTAAATGTGGACAAAAACATGATTACCACATTAGTTTCATTGATATTTAAAGGAGCTATGTCTCAAGTTCCCACGACAGTGCACAGAAGACACTCAGTACACAGTAATTATTATGTGATAGTTCTAGGCTAAGGAAAGAGGATACAAAGATGGATAAAGGATCGTTGAATTCAAAGAAGGCATAGTCGAGTATGAAAGGCAGACATGTAGTAACGTTTATGGTAGTATAATAAAGAGTGCAATGGAAGTGTGCATAGAGCATCCTGGTGGAACTAGGGAGGAAGAGGTGAATTCTTATATTAGCATTTAATATATTTTTGATGCATGGCTGCAACAATAGCAGATTCTGTCAGTTATTTTCCTTACTTGGTATGGGATTGAAAATGTTTGGAGAAAATGTCTAGCTCGTTCCCAGATGGCCCACTCAGACATTGGATGAACCAGTGAATGATTCTGTTGCCTTTTTAGGAATGAAGTAAAAATGATCAGCCTTCACTAATTGAGTAGTACTTTGTGGAACTTCCACAGGACAGAGGCTAAAGGAAGTTCTAAGTCATCATCTTATGTTTTGTCAAAAATGAAACAGAACAAAACACCTGAACAGCGATAAAATCTTTATCTATGGTGACGAACCTGAAGTAACATTTGTTTAAGTAGAATTAAATAGATATCTTCTATACAAAAAAGGTAAATTAAAAATATAAAAGAGTTTTAAGATCAAATGTCCTGTTGTTTAAAGAATAGTTTGGGTTTTTTTCTTTTTTGTGTGTGAAGCATGACATAGCTAACTCTGGTGGAAAATATAGGAAAACAAAAATATTAAGAACAATCTTTAAGACAGTTCCAGGACAGTCTTTCTTATATGATTGCAATATTTTCAATACTAGCTTATATAATTATGTCTTTTCTCTTCATCCATCATCTTCTGTATTTCCCACTCATAATAATAAAGAGAAATAGCCAGCTAAAACATTTGATTTAGTTGACAAATCTTTGACAGTTCCTGCGTCTCCAAACTTTAGTACTTTATTGCTATCCTCATTATGTATTTAAATAAATGCAGCCTGTGTCAAGCAAATAAAATGACCATATTGAAGGGAGGAAAAGAATAAACTGCAGCCTTCTTCATGAGTAACACTAAAAACTGTTAAACACATTAAAATCCCATTTAACAAATAGCAGAACCTAATGAACATTGGGACTGCTCAGTGAATACTAATGTGGAATATTGCTGGGAAAGATGTTTGAGTGTTGAAATTTCTCATAGCTCAAAATGGTTACATAGATTAAGGAGAGGAACATCTGTTGTTTCAAAAGACAAATGAAGGTTGGCAGTTCATTGAAAATATTTTTGTTTTTGTTTTGTTCTATTTTAAATTGTTTCTTAAAGCCGTCAATTACTCATTTTTCTGTTTTAAAACATTCCAGTAATCTTTCTTTATGTTTTGCTCATTAATTTTATATTGAACATCCTGGGATTATATCTATATACAATTGACCAGGCTGCTGTTTAGTAAGTTGTGAAAGTCTTTTGTATGATAATCAACTAGTATAGTAATCATGAAATCATCTAATTCTGAAGTTAAAGTGATCAGAAATACAAGTTTGTCATGTGACAGTCCATTAATTGCAGGCAATTAGATGTCACAATAAATTCAGATGAGTTCTGGCCTCTGGCCTCAAGTCCTAAAGCTAGCAGTTTTCAATTTATTTTCTTTGTTAGATAAAACAAGTAAGTTTTCTTCTACTTATCTGATTTTATTCATCTGAAATGTGGATCCTGGCTTCAGTGTATCATGTGTTATGGAGTATGTTAGACATTGTTTGTAATATAACTACATTCCATTCATCTATCCATTTATTTATTCATTTATGTATGTATTTTGTCTTGTATCCATCCATTTATCCATCTATCTATTCACCTACCCACTACCTATCTATCCTTCTATCCATCCAGAGATTCATCCATCCAACAAAAATGTGTTGAGCATGTATTGACGTGATCAGGCTAGGTAGAGAGATGACACAACAGGGTCTCTGTTCTTAAAGGAGTGCTCATAAATTCATGTTAGCATAAACAAGTACTATCCTTATTTTAGTAACTCTTCCAAACCTTATGTTGTGTTAAAAATTGCCAGATCTAGGAATTTCACTTCTACTTATATACCCCAAAGACTTAAAAGCAGGCACTCAAAAATAGTTGTATACAAATGTTTATAGCAATATATTTACAATAACCTAAAAGTAGAAATAGCCAACCATCCATGAACAGATGAATGGAATAAGAAAATGTGGTATATTCATGCAATAGAATATTACTCATCCATAAAAATGAATGAAATACTGATATGTGTTATAACGTGGATGAACCTTGAAAACATTATGCTAACAGAGAGAAGCCAGACAAAAAAGGTCATGTATTATATATGTCCATTTGTATGAAATATCCAGAATAGGTAAATCCATGGAAACAGAAGCGGATTCTCAGTTGCCAGAGGTTGGGGGAACAGTGGACTAGAGTGTGACTGCTTGATAGATACTGGGTTTTATTGTGGAAGGGAGAGGGGGCTAATGAAAATGTTTGGAACTAGATAGAGATGTTGGTTGTACAACACTTTGAATGTATTAAATGACACTTTAAAGTGGTTTATGTTATGTGAATGTCACCTCAATTAAAAAAATATTGCCAGTGACACTTCATATACAAGTTTATTTGGTGGAAAAAAGTACCGTTTGAAAAATTTTTTCAATCTCTGTGTAACCTGAACACTGTAAAACAGTGATTTTTAATGCTTGTAGGATTAAGAAAATCGGAGTAAAAACAATAAAGATTTTAGAAACTTGTTGCTGAAAAGCTTACGACTTGGTTAAAGGTTGTCACTTCGGAAGATACATTTAATGAGCTGATTAACTTTGTTCTCTGGCTTGATTACAACATCGATTCTCAAACTGGCAAGCTCTTTGGTAATTGTGAATTGCCAAACAATAAAAATCTACCACCACTCTTAAGAAAGCAACTAAAAATGCATACCCTAGCAAGAATCAGTTACATCTTTTTTATGGTTAAATAATGGAATATTGTGTGTTATGGAGATCTATCAGTCATTTTAAAAAGCAATAATTATCATTATGAATCAATAGCAGTCATTTAATTTTGTGCTCTTAGAGTTTATTTAAAATTTATTTTAATACATTAAAATGACAAAAATCTAGTTTTGGGGATGGAAATAGTATTTCTTGTACTACTCATGTAGTGATTTTGATCCTGTTGCAGCAGTCAGTATATGTTAATAAAATGCCTAGCATTCTATAACCACGTATATGAGTTATGTACTATATCAAGAACTTTACATTCATTATTTCATTTAATCCTTTAATCAAGCTCATCATGTATGGACTCTTGTTTTATCTCCTTTACATAGATGATGATATTGAGGCCGAGAGATGTTAAGTAATTTTTCCTAGGCTACGGGACTGGTAGATGTTAGAGACAGGATATGAATCTTGATCTGTCTGACTTCTGAGTTGTGTTCTTAACAATGAAGATTTTACATTTTGTTTTTTTGAATGGGAAAAAGCCAATAAGACACTAATAACGTTTATTTAAATTTTGAATGTATATTGGTTGCATATTTGGAAAGAAATACATTACACACACTATACATATATACCACTTATGTAACAGCATTTTTCAATTTGGCCAAACCAGCTTTTCCTAGGAATAATGAATGATACCAAATCTCTGTGCTAAAATCACCAGATTGTACAGAAGTACCAATAAAATGAAGCCCGTAAGTACAGAAAACAGTGAATTTAATTTAGGCCCAAAACAATTTAGGAAAATAGTTCTAACTAATTCAACTGAGCATTTGAAAAAGTTTCACTTTTACCTACCAACATGAAGATCTGTCTCTGAGAAAAAGCAACCAAAATAATTTCCATCTTTCTTTTCTTTATTTTTCTTTTTTTTTGCTTCCATTTTTCTTTAAATTTAAAACGTTGGACTGAATATTAATATTGTGTCCTTCTGCTTATCTAGTTTAAATATTAAAAATAAGTCAGTCATACGAGTGTTTTCTGTTTTAAAAATTCCTTCAACTATGTTTTTTTTTTTTGGCTGCGTTGAGTCTTCGTTGCTGTGCATGGGCTTTCTCTAGTTGTGGCGAGCGGGGGCTACTCTTTGTTGCAGCGCGCAGGCTCCTCATTGCGGTGGCTTCTCTTGTTGGGGAGCACAGGCTCTAGGTGCGCGGGCTTCAGTAGCTGCAGCGCACGGGCTCTGTGGTTGTGGCGTGCGCAGGCTCTAGGGTGCACGGATTCAGTAGTTGTGGCTCGTGAGCTCTAGATCACAGGCTCAGTAGTTGTGGCACATGGCCTTAGTTGCTCCGCGGCATGTGGGATCTTCCCGGACCAGGAATCGGACCCATGTGCCCTGCATTGGCAGGTGGATTCTTAACCACTGCACCACCAGGGAAGCCCCTTCAACTATGATTTTAAACTCTGTATCTCAAGAAAAAAGGGCGGGGGGGAATCAAAACACATAGCCAAAAACCAAGAAATGAGCAAGAATAGTCCTATCTTTTCAACATTTGATTGTGGTACTGGTTGTGAGCACTTTTAACTAGGCTGACTTTGCCTAATATGATGAATGACCAGAGCATCAAGTTATGGATATTCATTTGCCTTCTTTTTCAACATAAAAATTTGCTTGTATTTACATCATTGTTTCTGTACTATTCCTCAAGAGATGTAACACCTAGGAGTTTGTTGCTTATTTACCATTTCTTTTTCCTTCTGCTCCAGGCTGAGCTCTGTTGGCCTTGAATCTGCTGTCCCCTATCCTACTGACAGAAGCATTGCAGCAGCTGTGGAAGTTTGTCAATGTCCATCAGGGTATACTGGCTCCTCCTGTGAAGTAAGTTTGCAAGAATATAGCTTCAGTGCATTCTAAGTTCCTTCAGCATTATTTTCCACAAGCTATTCTAAAATAAGCTTAGTTTTTTCATCAAGGATTGCACAAATGTTAATGTATTATTAAAGAAGAAACTCCAATGTCTGCGAAAAAGTCATGACTTTCAAATAGTTACTCATGTAATGCCATCTTGAAATCAGGTTTCTTGTAGAGATATTTTGCCTTAGGACATATAGTTAAAAATCTGATGTTTCTTTAAGTGTTTGTTTTCGAGTTAATCTGTTGATAAAATAGGATAAATGATGGTGCAATAATATTTCAATATATTTCTCTTTCATTTCCACCTGAGTACTTACGGGGAATTTAGCACTATTTCTTTTCTTTTTCACCCTTTCCACATTTTTTAATCCTATGTACCGCATTCTTTCTCTGCTTTATTCCTAAGAATACAACCAAATCACAATCATCTGAAGGACTCAACCTTTAAAATGTCCAGAACATAATATATGGAAGAAATACCTTGATCTAGAAAATTTCCTACAGGTCTTTGATTTGTTGAGCACCTAAAGTTTGAGATATTTATTGCTGTCTCAATAGTCTAGATTTATAATAAGATTAATGTTTCTTACTTAATATCACAGTGTGTCATTCTAAGGTAATAATTTTTATTTACTTTTATGTATTTTCTTTAGGTAGTTTGAAAATTGATCTTACTTGAAATCTGGTCAAAAAAATATAAACACCATTTCCCTTATAGAGGGCATGGCTTGCGGATAAATGGGAACTTAAATTCTTTAAAGATGGTGCCTTTAAGGAATCATCTGACTGTACCAAGATGTTCCACTTCAGCACACTACCCCATTATGCCATTTACAGAAATACCCTAGGCCTTGCTTTGTCGTTTCTCTTGTACTTTAAAATAATGCATGCTACGAGAGGACACTCAGGGCTTAGAGTCATATGGGTGACAAATGTGTTTTCTTTAACTGGGTTCAGATTCACCTATCCGGAAATAAAACTAAATGTAATTCACTGTCACTTTTCCAAAATTCAAATAGAGAAGAGAAAAATAATCATGGAAATGAATTAGCTCTGTCAACCCAAATTTGATTTTACATGTAAAATAAATACTGTACTTGATGAAAAGTATTTTTTTATTAAGAGCCTAGCAGTTTTTATTTCAAACCAGAAAGCTGTCTTTGAACCTTTATGTTCTTATTTCAACTGAAATAATAAATACCTTGATTCTATTCTTGGTTTAACACTTATTCCCACATTGGTTACTCTCAGTGCTCCTCATCATCTTTTATACAAATTTAAAATGCCCACTGAATCTAAAATTGTCTGAATATTAGAATTATTTAATTGGTTATGCATTTTGTTTCTTCTTTTCTTTCTTCAAAAGTATTTATTAAGAATCTTTGGTAAATTCTGCCCTAGATGCTGAGGGGATTATCAAGAAGATTACATTACATTCCCTGTTCTTAAAGAGCTAACTGTCTGTTTAGGGAGACAGAACAAATACCTATGAAAAATTGGATCACAGCACTATATAATTAAGGCACCAGTAAGTGGTACAGAACTTAAGTGCAATAATCTTTCAAAGAGGTGAGCAATTCCAGTGGAGAGAGACATCACAGAAAGTATCCTAGGGTGGAAAAACCTCAAATTGGATGCTAAATAATGGTAACAATTAGGTAGGAAGAGAAAGAAGCAAGTGAGTGTGGAAGAGTCAGAACAAAGAAGCAGAGCAGGGATAAGAAAACCTTCCTGTGCCTCTCACATGATAATTGATAAATAAAGTTACTTTGGAATCCATAAAAGAATTTAGTTGAATCAGAAGACAATGAACTCTGGAGTTTCTCTCTGGCTTCTTAGTTTTTTCTACTCTCTAATAATTCCTTCTTTTCTTTGAAACTTCCTATCCTTAAACTCACTATTATCTATTCCTGTCCTTTCCTAAATTCATTTGCTTTTCTATTGAGTTCCTAACGCCAGGCACTCTAGTTTTGTTATCACTAATATCACTGGATCCTTTAAGAGCTGAGTAAACTCCAAAGACTATTAATGTCTTAATTCTAGCTTACCAAAAACACATTCTGTAACTCCATTATAAAATCGTTCTCTTCTGTTTTGTTTGGGTCCACAATGTTGATTCAGAATCTTTTTTTTCTCATTTCTACTTCTTTTTTTTTTTTTTTTTTTTTTTGCGTTACACGGGCCTCTCACCGTTGTGGCCTCTCCCCCTGCGGAGCACAGGCTCCGGACGAGCAGGCTCAGCGGCCACGGCTCACGGACCCAGCCGCTCCGCGGCACGCGGGATCCTCCCAGACCGGGGCACGAACCCGCGCCCCCTGCATCGGCAGGCGGACTCCAAACCACTGCGCCACCAGGGAAGCCCCTCATTTCTACTTCTTATAAATCCCCCCACAGTTCATCTTCCAAATATTTTCATACTTTCCTAGTATCATCGTAATTCATTTCACTTGACAAGTGGAACAGGTGAGGAAGTAAAAGCAAAGTTGGGTACTAAAGAAAGTTGTTTTAATTCAAATCTCAGTTCCCTCTTCTATATGATGCCACAAAGAAAATTTAGATAAATGTGATAAATTCAATGAAGAAAATAAACAGGGTGCCTTGATAGAGGTACTGAGAATGGGTATAGGAAGATTAGATGGGAGGGACTACTTTATGAGAGGTTGTCAGGAAGGTTTTCTGAGGCGGTAGCATCTAAACTGAGTTTAGGGTCAGCTTAGCTAAAGGAGCTGAGGAGGAAATGAAACAGAGTTTGGAGTCGGCAAGGAGCTGAGTGGGGGCAGGTATGGCTGAAGCTTATAGTGAGCAAGTAAGAAAGTGGCCAAGGTATGATTGAAGGAGGCTGGCCATTCAGAGCTTTGCATGCATGATAAGAACTTGTGGTTTTATTCTAAATGCAATGGAAAGAAGGCTTTAAGCTGGGTGATGCCATGATCTGAGTTTTATATTTTTTTGAAAAAGTCATTATAACTACAGTGTGTAGAACCTATTGTGCATGGCAGGAATGGCAGGAAGGAAAATGGTTAATATGCTACTGTGGTAGAATGCAATGATGATAGTGGTTTGTTAGTATAATGACAGAGGATGTAGAAAGACGTGTTTATTCTAAATATATTTTGGTAGTAGAACCAATAGGACTTACTGATAGACATGCCATGGGAGAGTTGAAAAAACTAAAGATTTTAAGAATGAGTCAGGTGATGAGCTTGAGCAATTGGATGTGGTACCATTTACTGAGCTGAGGAAAACTGGAAGAGGAGCAGCTGTGATTGGGAGGATGAAATCAACGATCCATTTTGGAAATATTAGGTTTGAAAGAGCATTGTCAATGTCCAATGTAGGTCCTGAACTCAGAATATCTGTCTGGTCTATAGATATTTATTTAGAAGGAATCATCAACTAGGGGACTAAATAAAATGACCTGGGAGAAACTGTAGAAAGAAAAAGAAAAGTGACTAAGCCCCCAGGAGCTCCTGACAATGAGAAGTAGGCTGAAGCAGAGGAGACAGAAAAGAAATGGGGTGGAAACCTTGGGACTGTAATATCATGGAAGTTTCAAGAAGAGGACTTTTGAGGGAGATAGGAATCAACTAAACCATATCTTGATGAGAGAGCAATAAAGTGTTGATTGTAGAATTGTTTATTAGAGTTGGCTCCCTGGAATTTGGTGACATGGACAAGGGCAGTTTTAATCAAGTGGTGATAGCACAAGACTGATTAGGAAGCATAAAAGGGAAGTGAGGAAGAAAAACATTTTTTTTTTTAAGTTTTCTTTCTTTTTTTAAGCTTCTATTGGAGTATAGTTGATTTACAATGTTATGAAAGTTTCAGGTGTACAGCAAAGTGAATCAGTTATACATACATACATATATATACATATCCATTCTTTTTAGCGCAGTCTTACTGAAAAGAAAAACAGGTAGGTAACTGAAAGTTATAGGATATTAAGGAAGTAATTTTGTCTTTTTTTCTATTAGCTGATTTTTGATGGAGATACTAGATCATATTTTCAAGCTGATAGTAATGATCCAACAGAAAGGAAAGCTATTACTGATACAGCACAGAGAGGAAATACTGGGAAGACAATAGATAATGGAATACAGATTACAAGTGCAGTGATATTTCTTTGAGAGGATGAGGAATCCTGCATGCCTGTTCCAGAGGGGAATATGACAAATGGAAATATACACTTATGCTTGTGGACTTGGTAGTGGAAATTTGGCTTCCAATGGCTTTAATTTTCTCTGTGACTAATGAGATGAAATTACTGGCTAAGAGAGAGGTGTAAAGAGTTGGGAAATTTGAAGAAAGAAGATGGAGTACATGTACAAATGGAGTAGTACATTTGCAGATATATATATATATATATATAACTTATTAATGACAATTCCATGAATATTTGTCCTGAAAAGAGTAAATCAGTTCTCTCCTTGTTATCAACACCCTTAATTTCTACCCCCTTCTGGATATGTAGCTTCACCAGTTTTTAGAAATATATATTACATTACAAAATCTCTTCTATAATGAGTCTAGGGTGACAGTATTTTTAATGATGAGAAATTATTAGAAGAGGTTAGAAAATTGCCACCTTTTCTGTACTGCGCAAATTAAGAGGAAAGTTGTTTTGTTTTCCTTTCAGATATGAAGTATCAGCTGATCCTTCTTTTTTATGTGTTTGCTATCGATGTTCACATTTAAGAGTCCTCATATCCTGAGGCAGAAGGACCATTTCCAACAATACACAACACAATTCTATATTCTTTATTACTTCAGTGGTTTCTCTCTTGTTTCCACTTTCAACTGGGAAAAAAAAGGCCTTTTCATGATATATTATGTCGTAGTTAACCATCCAGAAATATGGTAAATAACCCACAAAATGCAATTTTAACTTGATGGAGATCATAACCTCCTAGAGGGCAGTGAAGTTTGTCCCCTTATTTTGCATCCCATCCAATTTATAGTGACCCCCGTGGAAGAGAAATTTAAGCATGACGTGAACTGAAAGCCGGCACAGACACACGGATACTGTGTGGCCCAAATACCCTTTTTCTAATCAGAATTCTATTTTTGGACGGTAAAGTGTTTCACACTTAGAAAGCAAATGATAGATATAAGTAGAGTTCTAGTAGAATAATGCCATAAAATAAAATATCAAGGGAATAAATATATGGTAAATAAATCATAAACTATTTTGTGTAAATTTGAGAAAGCATAAGAGGATGGAGGAAGTTGAGAATGAGAGGTATAAATTATATATGTGTGTGTGATCAAATGTTAAGAGCGGATGCTACCTTTCTTCCAAATGACTGCGAAGATTTTCTGAAAGTGACAGAGTTGTGGGCAGTTTGTACGTGGGAAAGGGAGGTCACTCCAGAGAATCTACATTCCTTGGAATGACATTAGGTGCTCTCTTAGGCTAAGGTTCTGAAGAGTCCATTTCTGTCGGCTGCTTTTTTTCAGTACTTTTTCTTCCATTTTCTTATCTGTGCTTTTTACTTTGTGACTGTCATGTTTCAGTTCTTTATATCTCTGCTTTATTTTGCTATTTCAGAAGAGACATCAAGTTAATGCTTCTTCTAATCTCATACCTGCCAATAACACTAAGGTTAGTACGAAGCTCCCATGTCAGGAGGAATAGCTCTGTAGCAATATTTCCATAATGGCAGTGCTTTGGCAAGCACATTTGCTGGGTTTGCTACCTAAATATTTTCCTTTGTCCAATAAAGACAAAAAGCAAACTTTTAAAAAATCCCTGAGACTAACTTGAAGCCTTATCTTCCTTTCAGTCTTGTTGGCCTAGGCACAGACGAGTTAACGGCACTATTTTTGGTGGCATCTGTGAACCCTGTCAGTGCTTTGGTCACGCGGAATCCTGTGATGATATCACTGGAGAATGCCTGGTAAGTGCTTTCTCCTTTGGAGATGCTGATTGACAGGGCTGAAATCAGCTCAATAGGCCCTGCAATTCAATTAGTACCTTTGGGACTTTAAATACTTGAGTCAGGAAGTGATTTGATGGCACTCTTTATATTGAGCTGAGTTGGAAGCTGGGAACGTTCTTTCATACGTGGTCTCCCTGACTAACAAGCATTAGAAAGTGTTTATTCATATTAGTCTAAGAATTGAATTAAGATCAGATACATCATAATAAAGCATAACTAATGACTGGGATACCTTTCTACCACAAATATATATGGTTTCAATCCCTTCCATAAATCTACCAAGAAATAGACTGTATTTCTGTAACAGGAAATAATTTATATCCCCATAATATGAAAAGTATAAAATGTAACCTCTGTAATAGGCATAGTTCAGTTTTTGTCACTTTGAAAATGAGGGAATACTACATTTTTTTTATTGTCAAATGTCAGCATTTAACTAAATACAAAGCAACATATATAGATTAAAAAATAATAAATATATGCAATACATATTCACCAGAGCTCCTTACTCCTTTTACAATTAAGTCTATATTTCAACCAGAAAAAAAGCTCTGCAAAAGGCAAAGTACTTTCCATCCTGCTAAGAAGCTTTTGGATTAGAGAATTACACTGAATAGACCATTCTGATTAACTCAAGGGCATGTTAGTTTTATATTGTCTGACATGGCATGAAGCTTGAAACAACAGTTCTCATTTCATTAGTCTTGCAGAAACACAATTTGAAATGGTGCCAGTTTAGGAAGATATCATACTCTCATTTCCCTGTAGAATTTAAGGCAGACTCTCTTATCTGTATTTCTTAATGTTCTCTCTTTCTCTTGCTCATTCTTCCCCCCACCCTTTTTCTTCTACTTAAAAGCTTCTGGGAAAAATCCAAAATGAAAATTCAGGGCTTTTGTTTCAATGTGATTTGGCATTTAGGTTTATTGATGCTCTTTCTGTTTTCTGTATAGAAGATTTTGTTTAATTGCATTGCAGTATAAAGCGTGATAGCCTTAATTTGTGGATCAGTAGATTTTTCAAATGGCATTGTTATGAATAGAAAGACTAAGTGATTTTTATTTTAATTATACAATAAATCTTTTAAAATGTACCTTGGAAAAAATACTGAGTTACCTTTAAACACTTTACTAACATGCGATAGGAAATATTCAGCCCAAACCAGAAATAGATTTGCTTTACTGAAACCTAGAAAGACAAAAATAAATATTTCATGATACCAGACTTTAAATGTTCCCAATAGTAATATTTCATGTTGCATTCATTAAGTCTAAAATCATGCTGTTAATTCATTTGGTTATGTAATATTTCTAAGAATGAAAGCCCATTGTTTTAGAATAAAATAGTTTCATCCAGCATAATTTTGGGAGGAAGAAGGGAGGGGATCAATGATTATGTGAGACCTTCTACTAATGAAGCCTAGTTTACTGACTTTGTTTCATGGACAGGGAGATAGCCTACTTCAAATAACACAATGAATCTTAGGGAAACAACAGAGATCTTAATGATAGAGATAGAATCTGGGGTGTTTTCTGAGGTTTCCTCTGTAGCTGGTCAATAGGTGATCATGTAAGATATTTCTGGAGACTTTCAAATTCTCTTTATCTGAAATGGTATTAATAACTAAATGCTGATGTTCCATTTTGAGTGTATTCATTCTAATGTGATCCACAAAGAGAAAAATATTTAAATATTGCACATCAAAGGCATTCTTACTGTTCAGCTGACCCGCATTTTAGCTTCCTTTTTTTTTCTATTATTTATGCTTCCCCCCACCAGCACTAGACAGAAAATTTACAAAACTTACAGATAAACTGCTTTTTAGTTTGGCTTTGAAATCTAATTAGAAATTAACTGAAATATTTTTTGATGTTAGATCAAAATCCAGACCTCTGTTATAGGGCAGACTTATTATATACTAAAAGGTCATTTTGACTCAAAGTACTTTTGAAGTGATCTAGGAAACACCCAAGCCACATGGGAAGATCGCATACTTGTTCCATACAAGGAACAAGCGACGTGAATAGACATTTGGAAAGTACTTTTGTAGCAGGACACCTGTAAAAATAACCAGCCCATCAGAGCAAACCTTTCGTCTTTTTCAGTTTGGGTTTTCCATTGTATTGTTGTCTAATATTGTTTTATGGTTTCAACTGCAGAAACACTTGAGTTTTAAGATTAATTTTATTTACATTAACTGAAATATGACATTAGGAAATGTAAGAAACTCCTACATGTTATTTTTCTTTCAAGTCAGTAAAGAAAAGCAGGGTCTCTGGGTTGTGCAAGATTTTCAGTTGAGTTTTAGAAATACCATTTTCAACATGGTTAAAACATAATCAGTTTTATAATCTTATTTTTTAAAGTCCCTAAGTCTTTGAAGATATAATTTTGATTGTGTCAATCTGACAATATGCAAAAAATATTGCAAAAAACATACATTTTTTAGTAAGAGACAACTTTAAACTTGAAAACTGCAAGGAACTAATATGAAGATGAAATCAAAGAGGAAAGCCTTTCATCAAATTGATCCATGTTTTGCACCTTCCATCCCAATGTGCTGTTATTTAGACAAATGTGGATAATAAAGTTAACACCTTTGCTACTTTGATAGAGAGTTGCAAAATAAATTTGAGAATTTTAAATACCTTAAAGAAAAACCTATTTTCAAGTATCACCAGATACTAAAGAATTACCTACTCACTGTCATGAAACTGTCATGAGATTTCAGAGCTTGAAAACTTCATATATTGTGAGCTTAACTCCCATATTTACAGAATGTAAGCAAGTGGATTACTGGATTTTCATTTAACATTGTCTACAATAAAGAATCTGTCCCGGGGTTGCCTGGTGGCATAGTGGTTGAGAGTCCGCCTGCCGATGCAGGGGACACGGATTCGTGCCCTGGTCCGGGAAGATCCCACATGCCGCGGAGCGGCTGGGCCCGTGAGCCATGGCTGCTGAGCCTGCGCGTCCGGAGCCTGTGCTCCGCAACGGGAGAGGCCACAACAGTGAGAGGCCCGCGTACCGCAGGAAAAAAAAAAAAGAATCTGTCCCTCTCCCCAAGGAATTTAACAAGCTATGTTCAAAAGTGTTTATTTATGGGTGTTTTTTCCTTAAATCCATTTACTAAGTGTAATTAAAATTGAGCTTCTTAAAAATATACTAAAAGAAATAATTCAGAATTTTCATTGAATCAAACTGGCTATCCCATTGGCCAATCAGATTAATAAATTTTTACTTTATGCTTAAAGTGAATTTATATTTTGGCTATTAGCCATTTCCTCTACCTATTTATTTATTGATGATAAAATTAAAGGTTTTGCACTCCAAGCTCTGATGAATTCTTTGGAAATGAGAAAAAAATAGCATTTTATATGCTTGTAAAATTAAAAATGTATTTCAGCCATAATAAATCCATATCGTATGATAGGTAATAGGCAATAGATACATTTTATTGTATCATTGGAGACTGAAGAAGTTATGTTTACATGATGCCAAAACATCATTAAAACTTATCAGTGCTTTATAGACAGTTTCACTTGTTGATTATCTGATTGCTCACCTTTACCAGTCTTGATCAATTTTGTGAACACAAAGTGGGTTTATGAATATACTTTAATTAATATGAAGAAATCAAGATATAAATTACTTTATTTTGATTTTTATTTTTGAAAAGAACATGGTTTCAAAAAATACAATTAATAGAAAAATACCATTTCAATTTTTTTAAAAAGTGTGTGTATGCAGAAAATTATGACACTGATGAAAGAAATTAAAGGTGATACAAATAGATGGAGAGATATACCATGTTCTTGGATTGGAAGAATCAACATTGTGAAAATGACTCTACTACCCGAAGCAATCTACAGATTCAATGCAATCCCTATCAAACTACCACTGGCATTTTTCACAGAACTAGAACAAAAAATTTCACAATTTGTATGGAAACCCAAAAGACCCCGAAGAGCCAAAGCAATCTTGAGAAAGAAAAACGGAGCTGGAGGAATCAGACTCCCTGACTTCAGACTATACTACAAAGCTACAGTAATCAAGACAGTATGGTACTGGCACAAAAACAGAAATATAGATCAATGTAACAGGATAGAAAGCCCAGAGATAAACCCACGCACATATGGTCACCTTATCTTTGATAAAGTAGGCAAGAATATACAGTGGAGAAAAGACAGCCTTTTCAATAAGTGTTGCTGGGAAAACTGGACAGCTACATGTAAAAGAATGAAATTAGAACACTCCCTAACACCATACACAAAAATAAACTCAAAATGGATTAAAGACCTAAGTGTAAGACCAGACACTGTAAAACTCTTAGAGGAAAACATAGGCAGAACACTCTATGACATAAATCACAGCAAGTTCCTTTTTGACCCACCTCCTAGAGAAATGGATATAAAAACAAAAATAAACAAATGGGACCTAATGAAACTTCAAAGCTTTTGCACAGCAAAGGAAACCATAAATAAGACGAAAAGACAACCCTCACAATGGGAGAAAATATTTGCCAATGAAGCAGCTGACAAAGGATTAATCTCCAAAACATACAAGCAACTCATGGAGCTCAATATCAAAAAAACAAACAACCCAATCCAAAAATGGGCAGAAGACCTAAAGAGACATTTCTCCAAAGAAGATATACAGATTGCCAACAAACACATGAAAGCATGCTCAACATCATTAATCATTAGAGAAATGCAAATCAAAACTACAATGAGATATCACCTCACACCGGTCAGAATGGCCATCATCAAAAAATCTAGAAACAGTAAATGCTGGAGAGGGTGTGGAGAAAAGCGAACACTCTTGCACTGTTGGTGGGAATGTAAATTGATACAGCCACTATGGAGAACAGTATGGAGGTTCCTTAAAAAACTACAAATAGAGCTACCATACGACCCAGCAATCCCACTACTGGGCATATACCCTGAGAAAACCATAATTCAAAAAGAGTCATGTACCACAACATTCACTGCAGCTCTATTTACAATAGCCAGGACATGGAAGCAACCTAAGTGTCCATCAACAGATGAATGGATAAAGAAGATGTGGCATATATGTACAATGGAATATTACCCAGCCATAAAAAGGAATGAAACTGAGTTATTTGTAGTGAGGTGCATGGATGTAGAGACTGTCATACAGAGTGAAGTAAGTCAGAAAGAGAAAAACAAATACCATATGCTAACACATATATATGAAATCTAAAAAAAAAAAAGAAAATGGTCAGAAGAACCTAGGGGCAAGACAGGAATAAAGATGCAGACGTACTAGAGAATGGACTTGAGGATATGGGGAGGGGGAAGAGTAAGCTGGGCAAAAGTAAGAGAGTGACATGGACATATATACACTACCAAACGTAAAAGAGATAGCTAGTGGGAAGCAGCCGCATAGCACAGGGAGATCAGCTCGGTGCTTTGTGACCACCCAGAGGGGTGGGATAGGGAGGGTGGGAGGGAGGGAGATGCAAGAGGGAAGAGATATGGGGACATATGTATATGTATAACTGATTCACTTTGTTGTAAAGCAGAAACTGACACACCATTGTAAAGCAATTATACTCTAATAAAGATGTTAAAAAATAATAAAAAAATAGAAAGTAAAAAACAATGTGTGAGGGAAATTGTTATGTGCCTTGTGGTTTTATTATTTATTGGTATACATTTTTAATTTTTCAATATTCTCATTTTAAAATTATGAGTTAAGCAAGGCCCTCGCAGCTGTAATACATTAGTGCATTGTCCACATCATCAGAGCCTACTGGGGTCCAAATTAATCTCTGATGTAAAAGGCCATAGTGTCGGAGGATTTGTAGGATTAGCCATAGTTCTCATTAAATCAGCAGTTTAAGCTGAACAGTTGATTTTTACCTAAATCAGGTACAATTTCCATTAAACATATATTATTAAGACTCTATAACTATACACACATACACACACTCACGATCACTTGTATTTCCTTAAAAAAGAAACCAAAGAAAAAAAGGAAATACTATTTGCATAATGAAAAATATTTATAATGAATTTCAATCATCTTTTTGTAAGTATGCATATGCTGAAACTAGTGTGTAGTTTATAAGCTAGATATTAAATTAACTTTCAGTGCTCTTTCCCAGCTGTAAAATTGACCATTTAATGTGGAAAATTATTCTTTCTGGCGGGGAATAGACTAATGATTCTGTAGATCTATTTTTGGTAACGTGTTGATGCTTGAGACCGAAATAATAAACTCTGATGTGCATTTCTTCCTCAGAACTGTAAGGATCACACTGGTGGCCTGTATTGCAATAAATGTCTTCCTGGTTTCTATGGTGATCCTACTAAAGGAACCTCTGATGACTGTCAGCCCTGTGCCTGTCCACTCAATATCCCATCCAATAAGTGAGTAATAAACTTAACCTCTCTCATGAGCTGGGAATCCAGTTCTGCAAGTGCATTTTTGATATAGAATTTACCCTTTCTCTTGTCACACATGAAATAATAATAGATTTATGCATGAATTTCTCAAGAAGATACTGTGAGTTTTTCTAAATATAAAACATTTAAAGTTGTGGCTATTTATTCCTCAGATTTTTTAGTATTTTAGCTCTAGTTTGGGGGATTTAATATCTAAGAGAACTCAAATAGATTTTCTAAACCAACTCCAAAGAACAGAAGACATATACTATACAAACATAGACATGTGCCCACAGGCAAGCACTTGCATGCACAAACACACACAGACACACACACACACACACACACACAATCTTCATACTGTAATAAAAAGACTACTAATATAAATGCTGCTCATTTGGGTCACAGTCACACAATATTTGTAACTCTTAGGCAAGTCATAAACCCCTCAAAAAGGTAAAATAAGAAATCAGTTAGTTGACCTTTAAGCACCAGTTCTGTCCCTTAGCACACGGTTTATCATATTATCATATTTTATATATATATATATATGTTTATCTTATTGAAATAATTATAATGCTATTATATGATAAATTATATAAATATTGAAATATGGGTAATAATTTGCATCTTATTTTACATAAACTACATCTTGAAAAAGTTTAATGCAAACTTCATATAATTTTTCTAGTCATCCAGGTTTCTTTCTGTCTTTTTTTAAAATTTTCTGTTTGTTCACCTAAAATAATAACCTTTTGTAACAGACTTTGATTTTTGTTTGTTTTTGTTTTATCAGTTTTTATTGGAATATAGTTGCTTTACAATGCTGTATTAGTTTCTTACTGTACAACAAAGTGAATCAGTCATACATATATATATGTCTACTCTTTTTTAGATTTCCTTCCCATTTAGGTCACCACAGAACACTGAGTAGAGTTCCCTGTGCTATATAGCAGGTTCTCATTAGTTATCTATTTCATACATAGTAGTGTATATATGTCAATCCCAATCTCCCAATTCATCACCCTCCCTTTCCCCCTTGGTAACCATAAGTTAGTTCTCTACATCTGTGACTCTGTTTCACCTTTGCAAATAAATTCATCTGTACCATTTTTCTAGATTCCACATATAAGCGATATTATACGATACTTGTTTTTCTCCTTCTGTACCACACTTTTAAAAGTATATATTTTGTCTGCTCTTCCTTTTACCTTTTAGGGGAACACTGTATTTCAGCTGCTCTAATTCACTTTCCCCTTAGAGCAGCCATCCCTTAAGCAAATATGTAAGCAAGACCCTGAAACCAAAAATGTTTTTTATTTTAATGGGGCATATTATGTTGAACAGTAATCAACACTTTTTACTAGTAAAAATTATAAACAACTGTAGTTTTAAATCAATGAAATTGTAAAAATTTTTCATAAAGGCAAGCTTAGTGCTTAATAAAATTCATATTATTTTATGTACTTTCCACCTGTTTCTAAATGCTGTATTAATGCTTGCAGAGCAAAAGTTTTTAATGATTTTTAATGAAATCTGTCAGTTACAGTTTTTTAATGTGAAGCTGTTATCAAGTTGGTCATAGTCTGAGGTCTTACCCATGATATTCCTAATGGAGATGGTCTTTTGTTACTAGAGTCCATAAATACTACAAGCTAAAGACTTTGAGAATAATTCTGTCATTAAATTTAAAAGTCCTCATAGGAACTATGCTTCCTATACTTCATCTCACATGAAATCCTTGTCCTCTTTCCTGACAACCTTCCTCCCTCAGAATTTTCCATCTTAGTCACTGGAAAAGAAGAGAAAGAACTAAGATTTAATGAAGGCAGCCTACTACATTCTAGGCATAGGCTCAAGCACTATATTTGGCATTATTTTACCTTCAAAAACTATTCAATAAGTGGGTCTTATTTTATGGATTAAGAAAAGAGTTTCCGAGTGGGAAAAGAGCATTATAGTGCCAATTCTCAGAGAATTCCTTGATTTAAATGCTGAGTTTCATACTTTCTAACTGTGTGACTCTGGGAAAGTTACTTAAACTCTCTGTGCCTCAATTCTCTCGTCATTAGTTGTGATAATAGGACCCTCTCATAAGGTTCTTGTGAGAATTACATAAACTAAAATACACAAAGCACCTAAAACAATGATTGAACATGGTGAGCCTTATTTTGCTCAGAGTCATAAAGTATTGAAGTATCAGAGTTGGAATTTTAAGTTTAAAGTCCAATGTGCTTTCCATTCCTCTACAGTTTTACATTGAGGGCTTCTTTAAAAATCACACTGCATTTTAAGTGATAGCATTAAGAGACTTAAATGGGAAATGGGGTAACTATATATTAGTGATCAGAACGTTTTCAGAATTTAGGGCATGAGCCTGGGTGGTTACAAAACTGAAGATCCTTTGGTAACCAGGGATGTCAGAGAAGAGGAAGAAGGCAAAAGGAAATCTGGAAAATAATGAATATGTTGGTCATAACGTGACACAAACCTTGCTCTCTGGTGTACTTGTGAAGGGTCAGATCAAGCAGTGTAGAACCTACTCACTCACGTAGCTGAATGGAATTCTCCAGAACCATCACCATCCAACGTATACCAAACTTTCACTGAGGTGAGGAAAACAAAGGGATAGCATCTAGCCACTCATCTACATTGCACTCCTTCTCAGCCAAAATGTCAGTGGCATTAGCACGGCTGTCAACTCAGCACAGCCGACCATTCATAGTACCATGGAAATCCTAGCCTAATATATTTGCAGAATTATGTAATTTAGTGAATATGTAGACCTTATGAATTTATCTTCAAATTAGACCAACTAATTACCAATTACTATAAATGCAGAAGAGCCATTAGGGAGAGAACTTTGCTTGGGTAATTATAGGCATTCATGACCCATTCTTCTCTGTTTACTGTGCCTCTACTTTAAAATGGATTCTAATTGTGTTCCTGAAAGGAGAAAGTCAGCAAGCGTTACAGTACCATCCGTCAGTGCTAAAAAGGATTGAGGTCCCAGTGTCCAGTGATAAAATGTTCTTTAGTATTGTATTACAGTTCGGTATATTATGCAGATCTTTATTCTTTAAAATAAAGACAACTCAATAATAACAATGTAAGTTACACCAAATATTTAAAGATTCTTAATTTCAGGTGCTTTCATTTACATTAAACAATTATTAAATTATTAAGTAATAATTTTAACTTTAGAAGTAGAACTGGCAATAGAGGGCAAAAACCAATTTTAATTGCCAGCTTTAAATGTGACATTTTTACCGGGAATTGTACCCAGTATCTTGTAATAAAACCTATAATGGAATATAATCTGTAAAAAACCTGAATCACTGTGCTGTACACCTGAAACTAACAATATTGTAAATCAACTATACTTCAATAAAAAAGTGGCATTTTTATAAGTAGAAAGAGGGAACGGTGATGATCCACTTTGTTTAAAAATTTGTTTTCAGAGGTATTAGGTCTTTTAAATTTAACACACTTTGAAAATTAACATAGTTAAGCTGCACAATAGTGATGAGAAAAATTCATTTTAATCTAATAACCTGAATTTTTTTATTCACTAAATAATGGGGATACTTAATGACTTAGAGAAACTCCCCTTTTAAAAAAGTTTTTAAAAAGTCATTACACTTATAATCTGAGTTAGAAACTATGAGGAATAACTTGACTAGTTACATATTATTCAGAAGATGGGATTTGAATGTTCATAAGTTATTCAGAAAAAAAAAATTCAACTGAAGGTTGCTGCAACCTTCATCTAGAATTGTAAGGCTTAGTGATAGTTTTGCCTTGGTGATTTATCTATTTAATCCCCAGTCATAAATCTTATAGATCATAACCATTTTGGCTCCAAATTTCTTAGATAATATTGCAAAATAAATCAAACGTGTAGG
>NW_006776635.1:415930-479770 GCF_000442215.2 Lipotes vexillifer
TATAATTATTATGATGTATGAATACAGACAAGCATATAATATTTAAATTTTATATATATATATATATGTATATATATATCACTTCATCAACTATTTACAGTGTCCACTGTTTGCTTAGCCATCTCATCTTGGTGATGTATATATTCTAGCTATAGATTGTAACTAGGTAGTGAAATTTATCTCTAGAGAATAATAATGTAATTATCATTACAGTATGTAATAATGCAAATAAAAATGTAAATATTTCAAATGTTTATATTAATTTCTGGCATCACACAGCTTATAGATTAAATATGATATGAAAGAGACACATGATTGTCTGCCCTTGAACCCTTAGGATGTGTTTGAATAAATAATATTATTGAAATCATTGTAGATTTTCATCAGTTATGTAAAAAAATTGGAGATAATCTTGGCACAAAGCTGAACAGAGAGTAGGCTCTTAATAAGTTCTGTCTATACTAATATCATTGCGACTACTGCTTCTTTGTGCACATCAGAAATGCTAAACTTTAAATTTGTGAAAGGATGGACCACTTCTAGAGCTGACTTTTGGACTCACTCAAGGGGCCACATTGAATTGTTGTTAAAATTAATACTTATAACAGAGAAATATAAATATTCTAAGACAAAATTTAAATTTAAGGACCTGTTCATTTCAACAACTTTATTTAGAAATTTTAGAGTGTGCTAGGTATTTTAGAGCACTTTCCCACATATAGTTTTATGTACACACAGGTGATTTTCGTGTATCTTACTAGTCCCATATACCAGAGGGAAAACTAAACTCCAGGGTAGGGGGAGTAGGAGGGCGATGTCTAGGTCAAAGAGGAGGAAAGTGATTGCTACTAGGAAGAATTTTATGGAAGAGGGTAGGCGGGCGGATCCTATAGGGTTCCTGGATAGTGATCATACAGCTTGCTTGTGGCAGAACCAATATTAGAACCCATATATTCTGATTCACCTCTCTGTGCTTCTTCCAATGGCACTATAGAAATAGAAACAATTACAGAGACATTGAAGAGAAGCAAAAAAAAAAAAAAATTTTAAGAGGACAATGTTAGACAAACTATGAATGTCCATTGTAAAAAATGACTCTAGTGTTTGGCAACAGCTATGCTAACTCAAATGTAAGGAGCTAGACGGATGAAAAACTGCAGGTTTAATTACTTAATTTATTGTGGCACTATGCTAAGTATTTGCTTTCGTAATTTATCAGCATGAAGGCTTTACTCAGATCATACTCCTATTTTGCTAAATGAGAAACTCATGTTTAGAGAAACACAGAAAATAACCCAATTCTAATTACAAAATCCAATTTTGGACATTACATCAGATTTCACATTATTTAAAGATAATTAAAGAAATATGTTTGCTAAATGGGTCTCCTGAGAATAAAGAGAACAGATATCACTGAACTGAAAGAAGAAAAAACTTATGGAGAAATTTCAAAAATTCGTGTGATCCAAACCGCAGTCATGAAGTAAGATGAGTTTGCCCTTCATTTTTCTCCTCTTTCTCTCAGTCCTCTGCTCCTTTAGAAGTTATTCGTGGACAGTCACACCATCTTAGCCCTAGCTTCCTTACTCACAGACACTTTGCAGCATCTTATCCCTCCT
This sequence comes from Lipotes vexillifer, assembly GCF_000442215.2. NCBI lineage: Eukaryota > Metazoa > Chordata > Mammalia > Artiodactyla > Lipotidae > Lipotes > Lipotes vexillifer. The sequence continues at coordinate 417,550 of NW_006776635.1, forward strand.
GGTCTGTCTTCCCCTACCCAAGTGTTCCAGGTAAAAATTAGCTAAAAGGAGTCCTGCTCTCCTATTTTATACGCAAACGTAGAACATGTCCTGATTGTCTACCCCCTAATGATGGAAAATGTATGCCAGTGAGGAAAAACTTCATTATTTCCTGTCACATCACAGAAACCAAGAGGCAATTCAGTTCCCTCTTGCATTGGCTGTGAGAAAGTTCAAAGCCATATGTTGATCTGCCACTATCCAATGAACATATTGTACAATATATACATATACACATATATACGCATTTTTTACAATACACATTCTGCACTCTAAATATACCCCGATTTTATCTTATTTTTTAGTTTTTTTCTCTTTAATCGTATTGCATCATTTTATCTTAATGTACATATTTTGATAGGTAAGATTAAATGCATTCTGGAACAAAGCTAATTGTGTCTGTATTTATACATTCACATACCTAAATACATACACATATGCTCACATACATATTCATTTGTATGTACATATATACACTTACTTATAAATATAAAAATTTACATTCAGCCATTTAAAAAGACTGTTTCTATGTGTAGTTCCTTACTGTTTATTCCAGCAATAGCTTCTCTTCCTCCCCCTGTTTGTGGAAAAAGCCTGCTATTCTTGATCTCTTGTGTCTTCTGTGGCATGGAGTAGATAATCCAGGAAGCCGAATATTGCCTCTGCTGGTGTAGAGCGAGCCAACTAGAGTTAGATGACATAATCTTGGAATCACTTGAAGTCAACCAAGATCTTACAGTTCCCTCTTTCTATCACAGAACAGTTAGCTTCCTGTATTTGCCAAAATCAGTGTCAAGTTGCTGCATTTGCCAATCCGAATTCTATAGACATTTTTTGCTGTACATGTTTATTTCTCATTCTAATTTTATGTTTGTATTTGACTACCATCTTCTCCATACTTATAACTGCAGTTACAGCAGTAAGGGAGTGAACCCTCAGTTTACGTTGTTTAAGGATTATTGAAGCACAAATACAAATATATTTTATGAGAAGCTTTTATTTAGACTCATCATGTCAAATAGTTATATTACTAGAAGTTTAAATTCACTTAATTCTGAATACTGGATGGTTATAGGGAAAAGAGAGCATCAAGTTAGAAATCAAAAGTTTTGGATCCCGTGCTAAATTCTCCTGGAAATTAGCATATGACTTTGAGCAAGAAAAATTATGCCCACCCCCACCAGCTCATAGGATTTTGTGAAAATGTGATAGAATTATTCATAAAAGCACTCTAAAAATGTAAAGAGCTAGTCAAATCTGATATATTGTTATTGCTTATTTTTTTTCTGAAAAAGCATTGATTTCTGTCAATGAGTGTGTTTTATTTTACTTCTGTCAGCCTTAACTGAGGCATGAGTATATTCAAGAATTTGAAATCTATTTTGTAAATAGTTTTAAAGTGTCAGAAAGCTTATCAAGAACCTTTGACATGACTTATGGTAAACTAATTTAGGATCAGTAAACAATTGGCATGGTTTTCTTTCAATCACTGTAGTCCCACATGGGTGGGAAACCTAGGGCTTCTAGTTAAGAGTCACTTTCTCTGTAGATGATGAGGTAGTTAAAGAATGCCAGTTTTAAAAGAAAACATACGTGCGTTCCAGAGGTTTGTCAAAATCGAGTCCTCCGTTTTATGTCTGAAAACAATAGCAAATCACGGCATGAGGAGGAAGAAACAATTGTTTCTTTCCATTTTTACGTGTGCCTCCTCTCCTCACTGCAGTCATACTCCTGCCAAGAAAACCACCCTTGGTGAGCTCCCTTTGGGTCATGGGTGGCAAGCCACAGGCTGCTCTCTGAAAGATGGGTCCCCTCTCACAGACCATAGGCTGGGTGTAGCTTGCTTCTGCTGCTTGTGGCAGTCACCAGAACCCCTTAACGTGAAATCTTTTATCTGAGTAAGATTTGTAAACTCAAGATATGCCAGACCAGGCTTTTCCCCACTTACCTCAGCAGATTCATTTAAATGTTCCGCTGAGTTGAAATTTTTTAAATGATAGAACTACTTGGTTCTAATAGCTTGCTACTATCAAAAAATAAAAATTATTAAATCTTTAAATACAAACAACCCAAACAAAAAATGGTCAGAAGACCTAAATAGACGTTTCTCCAAAGCAGACATACAGATGGTCAATAGGCACATGAAAAGAGGCTCAACATCGCTAACTATTAGAGTAACGTAAATCAAAACCACAATGAGGTATCACCTCACACTGGTCAGAATGACTATCATCAAAAAGTGTACAAATAATAAATGCTGGAGAGGGTACACTGTTGGTGGGAATCTAAATTAGTGCATCCACTATGGAAAACAGTATGGAGGTTCCTTACAACACTAAAAATAGAGCTACCATGTGATCCAGCAATCCCACTCTTGGGCATATATCCAGAAAAGATGAAAACTCTTAATTGGAAAAGATATGTGCACCCCAATGTTCATAGCAGCACTGTTTACAATAGCCAAGACATAGAAACAACCCAAGTGCCCATCAATAGAAGACTGTTTAAGAAGATGTGGTATATATATAAACAGAATATTACTCAGTCACAAAAAGAATAAGATAATGTCATTTGCAGGAACATGAATGGATCTAGAAAATATCATACTAAGTGAAGTAAGTCAGAAAAATAATATATGATATCACTTATATGTGGAAGCCAAAAAATAATGCAAATGAATCTGTATACAGTAGAGGTCCCCAACATCCGGGCCATGTACCCGTAGTGGTCCACGGCCTGTTAGGGACCAGGCCACACAGCAGGAGGTGAGCAGAGAGGGAAGCTTCATCTCCTGCTCCCCATTGCTCGCATTACCACCTGAACTATTCCCTCCGCCACCGCTCCATAGAAAAATTGTCTTCCATGAAATTGGTCCCTGGTGCCAAAAAGGGTGGGGATCGCTGATATACAGAACAGAAACAGACTCACAGACATAGAAAACAAACTTACGGTTACCAAAGTGTAAAGGAGGGGGGAGGGATAAATTAGGAATACGGGATTAACAGATACAAACTACTATACATAAAATAGGTAAGCAACAAGGATTTACTAAATAACAGAGGAAACTCTATTCAATATCTTGTAATAACCTATCATGGAAAATAATTTAAAATATATATATATAACTGAATCACTTGCTGTGCACCCGAAACTAACACAATCTTGTAAATCAAATATACTTCAGTTAAAAATAAATAAATAAAAGAATTATTAACTATTTACAGGACTATTATGAGTTAAGATTATTAAAAAGAATAGTACGCATGATCGGACCTGCACAAAAGTTAAGAAAGTATTCCAAAGTCATACAAGTGTCAGGAGCAAAATGAGCTCAGTGTTTAATTTGTAGTTCTCTCTTTAATTCATTTAGCCATTAAGCAAACCTCTACTGAATTGTCCTGTCATATATAATAGAAAATAAATCTATTTAGGGAAAACATAGTGAGAGAAAGAGTAGTTGAGGGCATTTCCTTTGAAAACAGCAGAGGAGCAGAGCTCACAGAATTCAAAACAGTTGATGGCTCTTCAGAGAGCCATTGTGTCACTTCTGAGGTAACGGTCCATGCGTGAAGGGTGTCTCTCACAAGGCAAAGAAGTATGACCAGAGTCGAACAGGTTGATGAAGGCTAAAGCTAGCACATAATTACTCTGCTAGCTCCTGACTTGGTGTTCAACTCCGTGACCTCAGACCCAGGATGGAAATATGTACAAAGAGAGAGGTGAACTTTGGAACATGCCAGAAGATATGAAATGGCAAGGTTGTTTTGGTTTGTTTCGTTTTATTATAAATTTAGGCAGAATATGCATGCTTGATCTCATCTGAAAGCTTTTCTGAGGGTTCTGTCTGTGTAAACAGTGTAACCCTCAGTACACATGGGCAGCAGCCTGCACACACACACACATCCTTGCCCATGACAGAAGTACTGGACAGAGGAGCCCCATCACCACCACCACCACCACCACAGCTTCCACTACCACATACTGAGTTTTCCAAAATCTCTAACAGATTTCTCTGGGTTGCTTCAAATTCATCAGGATTTGGCTAGAGAGAAAGTATGTGAGACTGTATTTTTCCAGGCCCAGGGAATCCCTCAAGAGCAGCTATACATACAGTCCCACTTGTTACTGATGATCAGGGACCCAGAACAGTCAAGAATCAGTTAATAGCATGTCACAGGGATACTGTTTTCTGTTGGACTGTGTTCACATCTACAGAAATAGCAATGTCATTTTATCCTGGATTGGCCAGATCCTACTCTCCGTCTGTGAGACGAGAATGACTAGCCTGTACCCTTTTGTCACAGCAGCATTGGAAGAAGAGAAATGAAAATATGCTGCTAATGACTTTGTGTATATGCTTCTTCCTTGTCGCCATTGTTTCCCAATGACATCAACATAGCTTTAGCCCGACGTGCCATTTGGACCGAAGTCTTGGCTTGATCTGTGATGAATGCCCTGTCGGGTACACAGGACCACACTGTGAGAGGTAAGCACATACTACACTGTCTTTCAATGTGATTTCCACCTTGGGAGTTATAAAACCACAGGCATTATCATCCTTCTCACTATCCCAGAAAAGCCGCCACACTCAGGTGAAATAAAGTTTCTCACCACACTTGTCAAACAAATGCGGTATATTTTTATAGTTTATTCTCTAGAAATTGCTCTATAAATCTCCATTCACTCAGAGAGTGTTTGATTAATGTTTTAATCTTAAAGGTTAAGCATTAACCTGCAATCTTTCTAGAAAGTATTGTTCAAGTGGAAAGTCATGCACTTTAAGATTTATCTTACTGTCTATGTTGGCAACATTTATTTTTCATAATTAGCTTTTTGTCCTTAAAATGTAGCTTAAATGTGTAGTTCATAGTTCAGCAAGTGGTCCATAATTTACCTTAAATATATTTGAAAATCGAAACAAAATGTAATTTATTATCATGATTTATATTCTCATCTAATTACTTCTAAGCCAGTATTTTAATTCCCGTTGATTTTACTAGGTTGTTTTGCAGTGGAGCCAGGGATATTATTTTATGTAATTTGTGTGATTATTTTTTCTCCTAAAATCTTGTGGAGGAAAAGGTTCTTCTGTATTTCAGTCTCACTGAAAATGGTACAAAATTCTCCCATAATGTCATTGACAAACACAACAGCATCTTCTGGGTGTAGCACTGAAAATAGTCCCTTTTGTTTCCATCACTAGAAGGTGGGTGGGGGTCAAGGTAGGGGGAGAGGCAGAGAAAGTAACCTGCTTTCACCCAGCATCACCAGGGCTAACACCACAGAGGGCTATTTCTGCCTATCCTTTCCTGTCCCCTTGGCAGCCATCAACCCTATTTCAACAAGGCTGTATAAAGTTAATGAAGGAAGAGCCAATCACCCAGAGAGAATTTAGCCAGCAGCTAGCAGTCTGTGGACACAGTGCCAGTGACAGCTCCTAGCGGCAGCAAGTACTGTTTGTGAGTATGGCAGCATCTGTAAATTAGTAATGGAGGAACAGAACTGAAATAAGGAGGATTTGCAGTTGAGAAACTAGAAGTCTTTGATTGTGTTTTTTTTAAAAAAAGGAGGACACATGCATATTACTTACTGTAATAGGAGAACATATCATTGCCAAGGCAGATTTACATCAAATGCCTAATCCCTCTGGCTCACTACAGGCAACCTTTTTTTTTAGCAACTGGAAAATGACAGCTGCTCTGTCATACAAGGCCATTAAATCCATTTATCTAGGTGGACTTAGTTTCTGATGTATTTATACCGCTTTGCTCCATGATATGTATTTTCTGTATACGTTAGACAATGGTTTCTGAACCATCTACAATTTAAAATCCTACATTTTATTTAAGAAACATTTGTTTGGCAACTACCATGTGCTGTGCATGGGGCTAGACATAGGCTATAAACGGATGTATCCTACCATCCTTGCCCTCAAGCAGCTCACATTTTTAATGTGGGTGAGAATATTTGAACATATTCTGGAGAACATTCTGGTCTGAATAATAAAATTCACCTAGGAAAGGAATACCTGACAGAAAGGATGATTTCCTGTCTAAAACCTTTATTAATCTGATCAAAAAGAAGAGAGAAACATGCATCAAATGGCGTGTCTTACCTCTAATTCAAGTTTTTCAGTCAAAAATAACTTTAATCCATTATTATATGGAAGATGTGATATTATATTTTCCTAGCCAGAATACAGATTAGGGTTTTACAGGAATATTTAGAGTCTGTCATTTCTCTGTGTTTGTAGGAGCTAAGAAGTCCATTAGATGGATCCAAAATATTAGGAGAAACATTTTGGGGGATGTGCAGGCTGAAGTAGACCGGGGTGTGAGGGAGAATAAGGGTCAGGGAAGGAAAGAGATACGGGTTGTACTGAAAATCCTGTAATCAAAACTGTTCTGTGAGTGATTGGTGTAATCAGTTATGCATATCATCTACACAAAATCAGCATTGAAAAACTGAAGCTGTGTTTTCCAAGTTATAGATGTTCTTGGAATAGAGTTCTATGATCACTTACATTTGGGAAACATCTATTAGCATGTGAAAGGTTCTGACCAGTCCTGGAGTGAAAAAAATCTCTTCAATTTGTTTAACTCATCATTTTCTAATCTTATGTGACCATAAATCCCCTACTTTTATTATATAGCAAGAATGCATCTCAGACTCAGATAGATGGGAATTATAACTTTATATTTTTATCCCAGTTTAATTTCTACTTTGAGATCAAATTCTTTATATGTAGGAGCTGTGAGGGCTTGGACACATCATCTCAGTCAAGTACACTTTAAACTTACCCAGTGTTATATGTCAATTATGTTCCAGTTTTTAAAATTTTTTCTCTTCTCCCCACTTTCCACCTCTAGCTTTGGTTAGAACCAAAGTTCTAACAAGCTTACTTATAGTACCAAGAGCCTTGAATGCTGGAATGAGTGTGTGTGTGTGTGTGTGTGTGTGTGTGTGACTGTTTTGGGTAGTGCACATATGGTAGGGCTAACCTGTTCTGAGTAATTCATCCAAATGCATTTCTGCTGACCTCTTCCTGTTTCCTGTCCTCCTGATTACATTTCCCCTCAGGTCTAATAACTCTCCCCACTACTGTCCTACCACTCGTGGGCACACAGGACACATACTGCTGTCTTCTTTCCAAACTGGGATCCACCAACATCCCTACTCTCATCATTTCTCCTCCATCTGCCTTTCTAACTCCATCCCATTTCCTGTTTGGGGATGAATTGCAGGAGGAGGTGCCACATTCATAGAAATGGTGACCTTTAAAGCCAAAGTCCAAAAGATTCCTATGTTTCTGCTTTCCTTCCTGTCAGACCCCTTAACTCAGTCAAGCAGCACAGATGGTCTTGCTGCTTAAATTGAGGGAATGGAGAAAAATTTTGAACAAGAGGACGGTAAAACAAGATATGACAAAATATGGACTGATAGTCTGTCACACATAGGACACTGGTTACAGTTTTCAGAAACTTTTGCTTGGGGCCAAAGCACTCATACCTTGAGATAGTACTGCTTTCCTCTGACTAGGGACTGTTTTAAACAAAATGAAAAGAAGAGAACCAGGGGTGAGGGAACTGGTTATTCATCATGGCACATGCTAAGATTCTAGGATTTTATTATCTGGACAAGAAGAGAAAAATACAGAAAAACAAGGAGACAGTATTTTGAAGGACAAAAAGGGATGAGTGCCAGAGCATCAAGTGAAATTAAAAAAAACATGGAGAAAAAAAAGTGAGCTAAATGCTGATGACATCTGCTCTACTGGGTACTAAGCTACTTTCTGAATAAGTTTGGAGCCTCAGCAACATATCACGCTTCATGGAGACAGACATTTTAAGAGACTGTGACAGGTTCATCCAATGAGATCCATAGGACCACAAGAAACTTAATGAGCTATGTGGACCCCTTAAACCCTGTCCCCTCCTGAGCTGGGCAGTTTTTTATTTATTTATTTATTTTTTTTTGCGGTACGCGGGCCTCTCACTGTTGTGCCCTCTCCCGCTGCGGAGCACAGGCTCCGGACGCGCAGGCTCAGTGGCCACGGCTCACGGGCCCAGCCGCTCCGCGGCACGTGGGATCTTCCCGGACCGGGGCACGAACCCACGTCCCCTGCATCGGCAGGCGGACTCTCAACCACTGCGCCACCAGGGAAGCCCCCCTGGGCAGTTTTTTATGTCCTCCCTAAGTAAGGAGAGCGAAGTCAAAGTTAACTTTAATTTCTCAATTGCCACTGAGAATGCAGAAGGTATTTGAATTCAATTGCTTAGTATTTGGAAAATTTACCTACAGTTTTATCCACATGATTTATATTCAGTGTCAGAGAAGCCCCTTTTTGTTTGTTTGGTTTTTTTAATTTCAATTCCAAAATCCAATTTAGATATTCTCTGCTTCAGAAACGTCTTGACTCTGAACCAAGTCTAATTGTCATCTGATCACTATGATGGTGAGAATTTCTACTCACGGCTGAGTCTCCTTGATCCCTGAGTCCTATATGCAGAGCATGGGGTTACAGAAATTAGAGACGAGAGACAGTTATGCTTACTCAGTAGTGCCATTAGGAAAATTGTGACCGGAAGTGAGGTTTCAAAAGGCTGCTTATCTGTGGTTGTGCAGTGCGTACACTGCACAAAAGTACTCAGCCAAGGGGGGAGACTGGGGGCTCGAATCCAGTGTGCCCTCTTCTTGCCAATGCACTAGCTGTGCTGTGCTTGGGTGCCCAGCCATGTCTACTGTCTTCTGTTCATTTTTCTGCATCTGCCCAGAGAGAATCTTTTTTTTTTAATTTGCCGAAAAGCACCATATATGCAGGCACACTTCCTCAGTCTTCAGCTGATTCAGTCAAGTGGGAAGTAGTAAGAATACAGTGCAGTTCCACAACCATTCCCATTTAAACTCCAGCCACCCTCCCCTGTGCCTTTGCCAATACTGCTTCCTCTGCCTGGAAGACTGCAGCCCTTCCCCCACCTCTGCCTGAGACCAACTCTGCTGCGCCCTTAAAATTCAGCTCTGTCATCCTGAAAGGGTCCTTGATAAATCCTAGTTCGAGTTGGTTGCCCTTTTCTATACTTCTTTAACAGTATTTGCATATCTCTAATAGTTCACTGCTACATTTTTAACTATAGATGACCCTAGAAAAACATGGGAGTTAGGGGCACCAACCCCTGTGCGGTTGAAAACAGTGTATAACTTTAGAGTTGGCCCTCTGTATCCACAGTGTGGTATCTGCACATTAAACCAACCTCGGACCACGTAGTACTATAGTACTTACTGACAAAAATCTGTGTAGAAGTGGACTCACGCATTTCAAACCCATGTTGTTCAAGGTTTAACTCTATATCTTTCTTCTCCATGGACTGTAGTATAAAGGCTGTTCCTTATTTATATTAGTATCATGTGAAAGTGCTCAGTAGATGTTTAAGGAAGAGTGGGAGGGGAAAAAAAGTAAGAGCTTTTCTAACTTGCTTAGAGAGACTGAAGCATTGTTTTCAGTCTATAGATAGGAAGAACGTAGACCAAAGATTTTAGCCAAAAGTTGATGAAAAATGTTGGAGCAGAATGAAATAGAGAAAAGTCTCACCAATTTCCTTTCTTCTTTTCATTATTGTTTCTCTCCACTGCCATTTCCTCTCTCTCTCTCTCTCTCTCTCTCTCTCTCTCTCTCTCTCTCTCCCTCTCTCTCTCTCTCTCATTAGATGAATCCAACTTGATCAGACTATAAAACACTATTATTAATACAAGTTATATGATTAGCGGTATTGTATTCACTGACCCTAGAATTACCTTTTAATTTCTATTGATGGGACTTCCCTGGTGGTCCAGCGGTAAAGAACCCACCTTACAATGCAGATGATGGGGATTCGCTCCCTGGTCAGGGAACCAAGATCCCACATGCCCCAGGGCAACTAAGCCCACATGCCACAACTACTGAGCTTGCGTGCCTCAGCTAGAGCCCCTGTGCCACAAACTACAGAGCCCACGTGCTCTGGAGCCTGTGCGCCACAACTAGAGAAGAGAAAACCTGCACGCCACAACTAGAGAGAAACCCGCACACCACAACAAAGAGCCCACATGCCTCAGTGAAGATCCATGTGCTGCAACTAAGACCCGATGCAGCCAAAAATTTAAAAAAATTAAAAATAATAAATTAATTTTAAAAATTTCTATTGAAACATTTCTGTAAGTCTCTCAGAATACTGTTCTATGTATAGAAACACACACCTGCACACCCCTAATAAAATCTGAATGCTTACTTTCAGTGAAGTGCCGTATGAATGATGTATCATATATATTTAGTAAGTCTCCTTACATGTCCTACAACAAAAAGTAAAAGGCAGATGCCTCTTCAGTTATTCTATTTAATTGTAATTATTTTCTCATGGATTGAGTTGGTTTTTAAAATTATTGTTGTGGGAGAATTTGGGACTTAATTGGTATCTACATTAAAAAAAAAAAACCAGATCTTGTTATATAACGCCATCTCTCCTGAGGGCAGTAAGTCATTCTGAGGAAAGTGAGCTGAAAATAATGGGGGTTTGTTATCTGTGATAATGATCATTGTATATTGTTATTCTGGTGGAGCAAAGTCATTCTCTTAATGGTAAACAAAATGAGATGTGAATATATGTGGCTGTGATCATGAGCTCTGAATATCAAGTAAGGCAAGAAGAATCGGATTAAAATTCAAAAGGATTTTCTTCTTATCATTATTGACTACCACTCCTGAAGGGATTGTTGGGGAATTTTATGCACTAAAATATTAGTTCATTTTTACGACAGAGAATTAATAATTAATATTTGTGAGTGGCAGTATTCTTCCAAGCAGTATTTACGCAATGACTTTCACAATTTATAAAAGATTTTGTTAAAATTAAAACTAGTAATCTCATTAAAAATTATGATAAAAGGTTAATTCTACAAGATTATTATGGCATCTATAAATGTTCTAGAAAACTTAGACTAATCAATGTATCTTACCAAATTAATGACTTTGCCCCACAATCATGATATCATTAAAGTATCCTTACATGATATACTGTATTTAAACCATTTCTCTTTCTAGAGTAGAGAGCATTTTTCTCTACATATCTGTAAGTAGATGAGCATAAACATAATGTACTTTTGAGATATATTCCCCTTCAATTTTGACCCTTGCTGTAAAGGACTTTCTATTTTGCTAAGATGGCACAGAAAACAGAGCTAGCCTGACCATAAGACTTCAGATGTACTGTTTCATTTCTCCTTTGGCAAGTGGAGCTTAATATGAAGCATAAGCAAATGTAACTGAAAGAGAAGACAGAGTAGAATATAAATAAGTACTTCCTATAAAGGTGTATCTGTGCATCTGTAACATTAAGTAGCATTGTAAAACATAACGGTGTGGTTAAAGGGAAATTTGATACTATAATTGAAAATAATCTCTCCCATGCCTCATAAATAAATGAACTTTTGTTTTTCCAATAATATGTACAATAGTGTTTAGTCCTTTAAAAAAAAAAAAAGAACTGGAGTTTGCTAATAAGAGTTCTGGGCACCATTAAGCCTCGCCTTATGTCATGTTACCATAATATGCAGCAGGCCTGCTACTCAGTAAAGACTCTACAGTGGAAACCTGCCTCCATATGGATGTGCAAATGTATAAAAGCCTATTAGTAAGGCAGACATACGGTCCTCACACAAATGATGAGGCTCTTTCGATTTTCTATTTAATAAACTCTTGAATTCTCACTACTGAGTTGCCTTGTGAGCCTGCTTCCCCACAACAAGCTTTTGCTGCAGCAACAGAAACGTGTGAACCTTACATATGTGTACAGGAAACAACCAGCTGCGTACATACGATGTGCTGTCCTGCAAAGGCTTTCCAGCATGGACCTGGATCCTGCCGCAGTGCCAGCGGCAGATTTCTTATTATGCTTTGGTCTCGTCTTCAGTGCCAGTGACAAGATTTTTTTTTCTGGCTGAAATCTAATTACTAGTGGGGCTGGCAGGATTTCATCTTGTATCTACACTGCAGTAACAGAAAAACATTCTTTTAATTACCTTGCATTTGAGAAAAGGAGCGCTTAAAGGGAAAGCATATCCTGGGAGAGGGATAGAATGAAAAAATATATAAACATTGCCCCCAAAGGGTTTCATGAGTTCCTCCCAAATACTCACTGATGAAACTTTTCACCTTAGGTGTGCAGAAGGCTATTTCGGACAGCCTTCTCTACCTGGAGGATCATGTCAGCCATGCCAGTGCAATGACAACCTTGACTTCTCCATCCCTGGCAGCTGTGACAGCTTGTCTGGCTCCTGTCTGATATGTAAGCCAGGTACAACAGGCCGGTACTGTGAGCTTTGTGCTGATGGATATTTTGGAGATGCAGTTGATGCAAAGAACTGTCAGCGTAAGTCCTGAACTATTGATGCCCCTGACAGAATTGTGCATTGCACCTCAAAGTAGCTGATGAGTTCTTGAGTGGGGATTGGAGGGTAGCAAATTATGTGTAATACATTTAAGATAGATACACAGCCTATACACAGAGTCTGAATATTCTGATACATTTCTTTGTGCTAATAGATTAAATCCTTTCAAAACTGCTGCATTGTTGAAGTATCATTTTTCAAATGATACACATATCTCTGTTTCCACATGGGATGAAGATTTTTAAATAAGTTTCTGTCTATGACAGGAAAGAAGAATTTGAAAATTAGGTAGCCCCTATTTATCCTTATTGTTTATTACACTTCTAACCATTTTCTTGAAGTAAATTTATCAGTCCGTATTATTTCATTAGTACCTGTCAGTAGGTATTAATCTGTTATGCTTTCATGTGTAAACTTTACATTCTTGCATTTCACAGTAGGTGTAAAATTCTGCCAATATTCTTACACACTGGCATTTGTAACAGTTGAGGTATTAACCTTAGGACTACTCACAGAGTGCTATTTCTGTGTTTTACTTCCACAAATTAGCTATTGTAGGACTTCATCCATATTAGTCAGTACATTCCTACCCTCATCTTGATCTCTTCAGCTGTATTTTTTGGTGTTGCATAGAATTTACAAATGCTTTATATTAGTGGTAATATATTATGCAAGAGAGATCTCATTGTGGAGAATTAAATGGAATGAGCATCCTTGTTAGTCCACGTTAGTGCTGGACACTGCCATCGTCAACTTCACCTGCTGTGATAATCTTTAGGCAGAGCAGGTTATGATACCAGCTCAATAGTTCACTTCTGCAGACTTCGTTATCTAAGAAGGGACTCTTCCAATCATTCAGTTGGGTCCCAGGACCTGCAACAATACAGAAACCACTGGAAATGTTGTGCCTGTTAGTATCTCTGCTGTAAACACCAAAGACCTGCTAGTCCCGTCCCCCACTTCAATAAGAAATGTGTCTTTCTCCTCACAGGTTTGGAAGATAAGTGCCAGCTTTTTGTCATTTAAAAATGACAATTTATTGAATCAAAAACAAACCACCCTCTGGAACAGTCGGCAGCTCTTAATATCACGTGTAAATTGTCAATTGTTTTTAAAGCAAAATTTCCAACAGGCTCAGAAGCGCCTTTAAACACTGTGGGTTTATGGCATCTGTGTAAAATCATAAGGAACTTAAGAAATTCTCCAGTTCAAACTCATCATCTAGGATCTACACTTTCTACCTATGTGATGCTGGGCAAGATATTTGACCTCACTAACATTCAGTTTCCTCATTTACATAAAGGTCCTAATTTTCAATGAGGATTAAAGGATCTAGCATGTGAGAGTATCTAGTGAGCTTTCTGGGGCATGGGATACTCACACATGGTGGCTCCTTTGGTAGAGATGCTCACTAATTCTGAGGCTGTGTTACTCACTGAATGACCTCATTTTCTCTCTTCCAATAACCCCCTCCATAAAGTTGAAGAGACAGTTCCACTCTTTTTATTGTGGTAAATTCAGGATCTGTGGCATGAAGTCTTAACACATAGAAGAATATGGTATAAAAACATTTTTGAACCATCACCAATTTTTATATCACTTGCCATGAAGTATAGACATAATTATGTTTTTAATGCTCTTTAGCATATAAAAATACCAAAACACATTTATTATCTATTTTTAACTTTTCATAGGTATGATAGCTCTTCTATACATAGTTAGTAAACCTTTACAAAAAGAAAATTCATAATAAACTATTATTTTAGTTGCCTCTGGATCTGTTCATGAAAAGTACACCACTACTAAGAAATATATTTTGCTTTTTAAATTTATATACATATTTTTGTGTCATACATTTCATTTAAAAATGCCACTTAAAAATTCTATATTGCTTTTGTTTTTTGTTTTGTTTTTGCATTACGCGGGCCTCTCACTGTTGTGGCCTCTCCCGTTGAGGAGCACAGGCTCTGGATGTGCAGGCTCAGCGGCCATGGCTCACGGGCCCAGCCGCTCCGCGACACGTGGGATCTTCCCGGACCGGGGCACGAACCCGTGTCCCCTGCATCGGCAGGCGGACTCTCAACCACTGCACCACCAGGGAAGCCCAGCTTTTGTTATTTTTAAGATGACTTTTTAGTAAATTTAATCTTGTATTCCCCACTCTAAGAAAAAGTGGCTTTTAATTTATAGATTATTTGAGATTTTTAAAATCGATGTATCATATATATATATATATGAAATATATAATGAAATTAAAAGTATATATAACAATTCTAGTAGCCAAATGAAATGGATATTTAAAGAAAATATTTTCTTCAACCTCTTCTCGCATGCCAGCTATAGATTATCCGTAGGCTGTTACCTGAGTAAGATAACTGGCTGGGACAAGTTTTTAAATGGCCACCCAACAAGTATCAAGTTAGCAGACACTGAAGACCAAACTATTGGAAGAAAAATCAAGCAGTTTTTAGGAAAGCAGTAAAACTAAGTAGCGCTTCCAGCCCCATGAACAGAAAAATAGTGCAGGCTGATGGAGTAGCTATTTATAATTTATTTATAAGTTGTGCTCAAATCAAAGTATTCAGAGACATGAAATATTGTACAAAATTTACAAAAACCATCTACGAATAGTCTAAATTCCCATGTCATCTCCCCCTCACATTTTTACTCTGGTATCAATGCAATTATATGTACCATTAAAAATACACTTGTAGAGTACAGAGTGAACCATTAATTACTGTTCTATTTGTGAAAAAGCTTCTTAATTTTTAGACTGATTTATTATATGTTTCAGAATAACATCAGACAACTTTGTAACATAAAAATGACAAAAGGTTATTTAAACCAAATACATTTTCTATCTTTGGAGATATATATATAGTATATACTATCGTAGTAATAAGGTTTATAGTATATAAACTGAGGATAGTATATATCTTCCTCAGTTTAAAAATTATAATGCTGTACTGTACTCCTACTACACTTGAAAAGTTGTGTTTATCTTATGTACATTTTATTGAATATGTTTGACATATAACATTGTGTAAATTTAAGGTGTGAATGTGTTACTTTAATAAATTTATATATTGTAACATGGTTGCCATTGTAGCAATATTTATCCTGTTACATAATTTGTAGTACAATATTGTCTATATTCATTATACTGTGCATTAGATCACTATAGCTTATTAACTGCTTGTTGCAATTTTTTACGCTAAACAGCAATAATTTTATCCCCCCATTCTCCATCCTATGGTAACGATCATTTTACTCTTTTTTTTTTTACGAGTTTGACTTATTTAGATTCCACGTATAAGTGATATCATACAGTACTTGTCTTTCTTTTTTTTATTATTTCTTTTTATTTTTGGCTGTGTTGGGTCTTCGTTTCTGTGCGAGGGCTTTCTCTAGTTGCGGCAAGCAGGGGCCACTCTTCATCGTGGTGTGCGGGCCTCTCACTATTGTGGCCTCTCTCATTGTGGAGCACAGGCTCCAGACGCACAGGCTCAGTAGTTGTGGCTCATGGGCCTAGTTGCTCCGCGGCATGTGGGATCTTCCCGGACCAGGGCTCGAACCCGTGTCCCCTGCATTAGCAGGCAGATTCTCAACCACTGCGCCACCAGGGAAGCCCAGTACTTGTCTTTCTATATCTGACTTATCTCACTTAGCATAGTGTGCTCAAGGTCCATCCAAATGGCAGGATGCCCTCCTTCCTCGTGGCTGAGTAATATTCCATTGTGTATATACATCACATCTTTTTATCCATTCACCCACTGATGGGCAGTTAGGATGTTTCCATATCTTGGCTATTGTGAATAATGCTGCAGTAAACGTGTGAGTGCATATATCTCTTCAAAACACTGTTTTCATTTATTTTGGGTATATATCCAGAAATGGGATTGCTGGATTGTACGGTGGATCTGTTTTTAACATTTTGAGGAAATTCCATATTGTTTTCCATAGTGGTTGGACCAGTTTTCACTCCCACCAACAGTGTATAAGGGTTCCCTTTTCATCACATTCCCACCACCACTTGTTGTCTCTTGTCTTCTTGATGGCAGCCATTTTAACAGGTGTGAGGTGATATCTCATTGTGGTTTTGATTTGCATTTCCCTGATGATTAGTGATGTTGAGCATCTTTTCATGTGCTTGTTGGCCACTCTGATATCCTCTTTAGAAAAATGTCTACTTGGTTCTACGGTCTTACATACTTTTCTAATCTTGAAGGTATGTATATATTTCCCCTCAAGCTCACTTTTTGAGCTTAACACAAAAACTGGCATATTGTAAATAATCATTAAATTGGAAAAAAATAATTAATTTTGCTTCATTAATTGTAGAATTAATATTATGCCATGGGTGCTATTAATTTTGGTAATTTCTCAAAATTATTTCAGCTCTAGAGTCAGTATGCATTACTTATATTGAGATTATATTTTAGGTGCTACCCCAGTGTATCTATGAAGAAGCAAAACAGCTGGAGGATGGATGGAAAGAACATTTTACCTGAAGTCAACTATATCACCTACTAATCATGTGGCCTTGTTTGAGTTATGGCTACGTGGAAATTCAGTGTCTTCATTCTCAGAATTTGAATACTAATGGTGACATTAGTATTTTCACAGCATATGAATGTGCCAGGAACTATGCTGTTGCTTTACATAAATATCTCTACAGCTTATAAAATGGGTGTAAACATCAAATAATATAATGCTTAACAGAACCTCTAGCAATCAGAAAACATTCTATTCTAAAACTTCGTGGCCAGTGTTACCACCTGGGGGATATTACTATTTAACAAACCTATTAAGACTATTAGAACATTTTTCCCAATCACAGATCTCTCTTCTCTTTGCAGCTTGCCACTGTAATGCCAACAGCTCCTTCTCTGAGGTTTGCCATGCTCAGACGGGACAGTGTGAATGCAAACCTAACGTGCAGGGGCGGCAGTGTGATGAATGTAAGGTAAGAAGTAGGAGCTGACCATGATTACTTCTTCCTTCAAACTTCACATTGGCTTTCACCGACATACTCCTGAACATATTGAAAGACAAGTTCAGGAATATCTCATTGTACATATAAAATTACTGTGATCATTGAAATGTTTTTTTCAAAATAGAACAAAATTTACCATACACTAACATTTGACCCTCAACCTATATTTCCTTGGTAGTGAATTTGTGTAATATTTACTGTAGTTCAGATGCTTCTGAAACAACATACAGATTTCATCCCAGTCTATGGCGAGTCATGTATTCTTTCTTTTGCTTTTATGTTTTTGGCAGAAAAAAAAAGTATCACACGCTTTGCTTTTATCAAACACTTTGTACTAGTTCCATCAATTAAAAGTTCCAGTGAGCACTCTACTCAACAAAAGTTCTCAGTAGAGAAGTAAATCAAAATATTTTTTTTAGATACCATTTTGCTAAAATGAAACAAAAATCAAAATATGTTGCTCTCTGTTCCTGCACGTATTGCCCTGCCTTCCGTATGGTGAGCACCTGAGATTCCTCCATAAGAGGACGTGGATTTGCACTGTCTCTTTCAAATATATATGTCATTTTTTGGTGATAAACACTGTTAAGCAGAACCAAGCATTTCTCAGGTGTCAAACCAGCCATCTGTAGGAAGTTTGGAAATATCATTTGCTTCTGTCTCTTGAATAACATTATGTGTTATTCTTTTTCTGTTGTTTTTGTTTTATTTTTCTGTTGGCCTTTAAAGCCCACTATGTGGTGGGACCCAGAGAAGCGATTCTGTGTGTCCTGTGGCTGCAATCCCATTGGCTCTGTGACATCACAGTGTGATATCACAGGAAGATGTGTCTGTAAATCAGGCTTCGTAGGGAAACAATGCACCCTCGGCAGGCAGGTGCACCGACAGAAGGAGCAGCCACAGAGAGCGCAGCCAGTGCTGGGGTCTCCCCAGAGGTGGGGTGTCAGCAGCTCCAGTGGATGTCCTCGAGGAGCCTATCGACCCCGAGCTCCGGTAATCCCAGAGGCGCTGCATGGCTCGTGCCTCAGCATGTTGTGTTCCATGTGCTGCTGCTGACCTGCTCTGGTGCCATTTTACCAAATAAAGTTTGCTAAGTGTGCAAATTGCAAATGCGAAAACTAGACAATTCCTTATTGAAGTCTTGCCTTTTAAAAATGGCTATCGATATCTTATTTTTTAATCAATATCTTTTTAAAAGCCTATTCAAGTTCATACGTTCATAAAAGTTTCAATTGATCATGGATATGTAGAAAACAAAGAAAAATTTATTAGTAGGAACCTATAATCTTAGAAGGGGAAGGAACCTCGGGCATCATTTGGAGCAAATGAAGGGAACACACGAATGAATAAATGAAGGGAAATCTAGCAGAGAAAGTGAGATCTAGCCAAGAAAATCTAGCCCATTGATCTGACATTGGGCTGACCTTTCATCATAATTAATGATTTTGTTACATTTCCACATTACAATTTTGTTCGCGTATACAACAAACACAAGAAACACACTTTCACACACTATAAATGTACAACATACACAAAGTAAGTTAGCATGTCTTCTACTACAAAAGTGTGGTCCCCCTTCTCACAGGGCAAAACAAAACAAATGTTGGGAGGAAGGAAGTTAGGAAGGGAGAGGGGAGAAAGGAAGAGAGGAGGAAGGAGGGAAGAATAGGTCCAAGGCCAAGTTGCAAAGTACCAGGAGACAGGACTTGCCAGTGTAGAATCAGAGCTCAGGAGAACTAAGCGTAGGGGATAGAAAAGGGAGATGGAGTAGGAGGAAGGCGGGGAGGAAGAAGAACAAATTGATGGTTTTATTTCTTGGCTCTTTATTGACATTTTTAAAAAAACTACTTTTGATATCAGACTGCCTCAGATCAAATCCCAACTCCAACACTGCCTGTAAACTGTAAAAGAGTTTCTTAAATCTTTCTGTAATTCAGCTTTTTCATCTATAGTAGGACCTACTTCATAGGGTTTGTGTTGGCTCAGATCCTCCGAGGAGCAAATGCCAAGAGATTTACTGGGGGGAGACTCCAGTGAAGGATGATGGAGGAGAGAGCAGTATGCAGGGAGCCTTCTACTGAAATGCGGGTCTGACCATGTGAAAGGAGAGAGGGAAGGAAATGTTGAGTAGGAAAGTCTCATTGGGTACATTCTGCCCAAATCTCAAATTCTTAGCCTGGCCAGTAGGGAGTGCCCCAGCAAAACTTGCCCATTGGAGGAATCTTGGATTGAGCAGGAAGATTCTTATACTTCAGGGTACCAGTCATTGACTTGGAGAAGCGTGACTTGCTGTGAGCTCCTCCACTAGATCCAAAAGAGTGGACGCTGGGGCTTGTCAATCAGCGACACTCCCACTGCAGGCTCTCTTGCAGGGAGATCTATCCAGGCACCTCCATGGCTGTTTCCAGATGTCATGAGAAGAGTGCATAAGACACACATCTGAAGAGTTCTCAGTAAATGTTAGGTATTACCACTGTTATTATTACTATTGTTATTAAATGAAGAAAGCTTTAAAAGAGATTATGTTTTTCAGAAATAAATGCGTACACTTAAAGTGAAAGAAAAGGACAATAACTGATCAGTATGTCTCCAAAATATAAATTTAACAGAATTTTAACCCTGATACATGCCCTTTTCCTACATATCCTACAGCACTGATGTATGATGGAGTGGTGTTTTGTCCTGAGACCATTTTTCCTTTGAGGCAGTATATGTGAGAGTTAAGAGCACAGACTCTGAAGCCAGTCTGGTTGATTTGGCTGACTCCACAATTGGTTAGCTGGTAACCAAATTACTTGACCTTTCTATGCCTCAGTTTCACCACTCTGTAAAAAGTTGATGCTAATAACTATCTTCCAGGATTGCCTTGAGATTTTGAATGAATTCATATTTTTAAAGGGCTTTAGAACAGTGCTTGGCACATAGCAAGTACAATACGTAAGTGATAGTTTTTATTATTACCCCAAATGAGAATAATTTATGGGAGCTCATCAAACTCTCCGCTGAGACTAGGCAGGCACTTTCTTCCATATATGTTTTACCTCATTAATCTCACTTACTGACTAAGAATATTTGTTCCTTAAAGTTGTTTACTACAGGGTTTTCCCTGGTCTGTGAAATAAATTTTTGATCACCAATTTATTAAAATTTTATAACTGAAATTTTGTAGTATTTGTTTTGGTATAACCTAGGCTTTAAAATTACATTAGTTAAATATTAGAAAAGTATGATAGGGACATTACTTCTCATACATTTCTTCATATAATCAACTTTGGAATTTTTAAAATAACTAATGATTTGAAAGTTTATTTAATATTTTATTGATTTATGCATTAAAGATAGATAGGTGGATACGCTAAGTAAAGCAAACTTAGGAAATAAAGATGAATGTAAAGTACTATCTCTACAATTCACATTGTAAGTCAAGAAAATTTAGGAAATAAGGACAAATGTGAAATACAACTTTTTAAAAAATTTTAATATATAATGTTCTAGTCTTTTATTTCTATGTATATATGTTTCTATCGGTGTGTGTCTGAATGGTATGTGTATCTTTATGGATATGTAATTAGAATTATAGTGTGTACATAATTTTGTATTCTGCTTTTTAAAATTTTACTTAACGCTATATTCTACGTACATTCATATCATTAAAACTGCTTCAAAACAGGATTTTAATGATTGCATATATTTCATGACATGAATGTATCACAATTTAATTTATTCAACTTTTTCTCTAATATTGAACATTTAAGTGCCTCTGCAGTTACTCACTATGATAAATAACATTGTAATGGGCATGCTTGTACTTTAACCATTTTCTTAATTTCTGATTACGTATTAGAAGGATACATTGAATTGCTTTTTATGAATAAAAATACTATGTGTTTTCATTTTTTCTTATAACTTAATTTAACTTCAAAATCAAGTGTTAGGTCATTTGTTAGAAGTGATGCACACTTCCGTCTTTAATTATATAGTGAAAGCTGAAATAGAACTAGAAATAAAAATAAAGTCAGCAGGCAATATAAGGATTAAAATGATTATCAAATATTAACCCATTTTAGATTTAAAGAACAAAACTATTCTTAGCAACAGTCATTTTAAGCGACTAATTTTCAGTGTGATTTTGTTTCCTAGGACTTATTTTTAATATTGTTAACAATAATGGCAAAAATACATAATGAGTCTTCTTCATTTCTCTTTGGGTGGCTCACATTAAATAGCAAGATTTATTTTTTCCAAGAAGTAATTATTAAGTCTAATTTTCCAAAATAGGAATTAGTTTTACAAAGAAGTAATTACTGAGACTAAGTTTCCAGATAAAAATATCATAATAATATGACAAACTTCTATTTAAAAGACAGCCCTGACATACTTTAAGTAGGATATGTGCTTTTCATTTTTCTGGTAGGAGTGATTTTTTTTTTTTTTTTTTTTTTTTTTTTTTTTTTGCTGTACGCAGGCCTCTCACTGCTGTGGCCTCTCCCGTTGCGGAGCACAGGCTCCGGACGCGCAGGCCCAGCGGCCATGGCTCACGGGCCCAGCCGCTCCGCGACACGTGGGATCTTCCCGGACCGGGGCACGAACCCGTGTCCCCTGCATCGGCAGGTGGACTCTGAACCACTGCGCCACCAGGGAAGCCCAGGAGTGATTTTTAATCCATCAGCATTTTCTAACATAGTCACTCTAGGTCTGATAACATGTATTTCCAGAAAGTCAGCCAAAGCTAGTAATGCTTGACCATGGAAGGTTATTTGTTATAAATAGATAAGAGATATGCATATGAATCACTCATCAGAGGATGAAAGTTTCCCTTTTTCTACCTAATCTGGTGCTTTGATATGTGATCTCACAAATCAGTTTTGATCGTTAGAATGAAACCCAACAAACTAGATATCAGTCAAACCACTTATTTTGTCAGTATAGGCATAACCTAAGAGTTATATTTATAATGTGAGCCCTATAGTGATGATTAGAAGTATTTATGGATATACGACAAAAATTACATCAAATGTAAGAGGGAAAAAAAGATTTATTTTAACTTTAGGCTGCTGGCCAATAATATTGAAAACATATTTACCAAGTAAAAGGACTTAATAAGATCTGAAAATAATCAATTCAGATTATTAGGAATGAAACAAGAAAAATTTTTAATTAAATAGAAATGCCACACTCGCTTATTTCCACATTTCCATTAGAATCTTGAGAGGTGTAGGGAAACGCTGGTGAAAATATAACAGACAATAATAGTGCCCTGATTCTTCCAATAATCTTGATAGAATTTCAAAGTAATTGAACTTTTCTCTTGGACATTATAGAAAAGGTCCATTAGATTAAATGACAGCCCAATTGTCATAACATCACTGAAGAACCTGGATAACCCCAGGCTCCTCTCTTCCCAGCTGATCTTACCATGCATCTTGTGCCATTGTGAATTAATTGATTTAAATGTAATTTTTCTCTTTCCTCTTCTATGCCAGCCTGAAACCTTTGGCCTCCAATCAGCAAGGGGGTGTATTCCCTGCAACTGCAATTCCTTTGGGTCTAAATCATTTGACTGCGAAGAGAGTGGTCAATGTTGGTGCCAGCCCGGAGTAACAGGAAAGAAATGTGATCGCTGTGCCCACGGCTATTTCAACTTTCAAGAAGGAGGATGCACAGGTCTGTAAATGAGACTAAGCTCCATGAGTTCATTATCTGCTTTTGGTGTTTAAGCATCTGTAACAGTTGGTTCTACAAGGTTCCCAGAAGTTAAGGGAAATACACTTTGACAACAAGCAAGTATTGATATATAATGCAAGTAATATTTAACCTAACATATATATATATTTTTTAAATAAATTAGATGAAATACATTGCAGTTTGAAACACTGCCCTATAAATAACTGTGCTTGCAATAAAAATCCATCAGCAGGTCCCAGTTCTGCTGTCTCCCTCCCCTTCTATGACCTCTATTCAGCCAGTCACTCAAAGGCTCCTGCAGCTTGAAAGTCAGATGTTCAATTTTTCTGGTGCCAATGTTACCTTAGTTTAAACATTACTCTCAGGCTAATACAGTTCAACTTTTCCTCTTCCTATTGCAAAATTGGTACAGGGATCAGGGAAGTTAATATCGTTCTCTGGTACAAAAAAAAAAAAATGTTTTCATCTACTTCCAGATGCCTTGAAAACTGTGATGTTCTGAGAGAGAAATAGATTGGCTCTAGATATTTGTCAGTTCCTGAGAAATTGCAAGCCAGGTTTTCTAACCATGGCTCCCTCAAGCAGTGTTCTCCTATGTCCAGCCACAGCCTTCCTACAGATCCTGAATGAAGAAAATAGGAATTAGCACACTACAGATGAAAGTAAAGATTGAACATTTGCCTTAATTTTATGCCACTAAGTTGGAATTGACCCCTATTCCAACAGTCACTAGGTTGAATATTACCCTTGTTTACTAAACTCAGTGATGCAACATTGATGGTACTCTTACACTCACAGCACCATGATAAATACATGGCAAGATTTTAAGATACTGTTATTGACTACTGTAACAGATTTATGTGAGAAGTGGCAGGAATTAATATTTAAAATTCTTTTAAAAGCCAATACCTTTCAGATATTCTCAACCACTTCTGATGTATACAGGTTTTATCATAAATTCAGCCATTATAAGTTATTCTGAATATTATAATTACAGATCCTCTAAGAATCTATGTATGATTTCTAAGCCAATATCTGTATATACTAAAAAATTTATAGAGCTGCATTTTAAAATATACTCTGTTCTTTATACACACAACTCTCACTGGCATTTTCACTGAATCTGAATTGATGAAAAAGTACTACACATTCATATATATCCACTACCAGAAATTATAAATACCAAAAAAATTATTTTAAATTATGAAGCAGTGATAACATTTTAGAAATGCAAACTTAGTAGCATTCGAACCCGGAGAAGCAGAACAGAAAAAAATATAGCACAGGACAGGCAGGGTAGCATTATGGTTGAGAGCAAGACTCTCACCAAAGAGCTTGGATTTGTTTAGTGACTCCACCAGCAACTAGTTATATGACCTTGACTGAGTGACCTGGCCTCACTGTCCCTCTGCAAAATTCATCTATTACGTCAGGAAAATAATAGTATCTACCTCACTGCGGTTTTGTAAGAATTAGGTGAGTTAATGGCTATAAAAGATTCAGAGTAATGCCTGGCACTAAAAGTGCTGTGTAAGTGTTCATCATCATCATCATCATTATCATTTTGGTTTATTAGTATTATCAATTGTGATAAACATTCTATTTTGGTAGGGAAAACTAGCTAATTACTCAAGTCTTCCTATTCAGTGTTGTGCTTCCATTGAAGAACTACTTAGAGAATTTCTACTTGCAAGTAGATTGTAACTGTCCCAAGACATTCTTTAGCACATAAGTTTAAACATAATGTGAAATATTTTTCTTCTTAATAAAGGGTATATATAAAATAAATCCTTTGGCTTAAAATTAGCAACAACAACAATAATAAAAACAACAGCTAACATTTATGTGAAGCATCGTGCTAAACATTTTTCACAGTGGGATAGAATGCTGTGAGCAATGATAATTGTGATCCCTTGAAAAGCGAACTTAATCAAATAAACTAAATGTATTTTTTAAAAGATTTAATCATCATATAACTAATTAAAGATTTCTCATAACATTAGTCTTGTATTTGAATCTGAGTATTTGGTGGTATTTTTCTCTTTCACTTTTTTGATTTGAAATGCTGCTCTAAAGTATACTCAGCAACTGAGTCAACTACAGCTAATAAGTGCCATGCACTCCTTGTCTTGAATGGCTTTGAAGATCTTCTCAAATCTTTTTTTTTTTCCGTCAGATCTTATTTTTGCATTCTTTGAGAAAGTGAAATAGATAGGGATGTTTGCACTCTTCATATATAGTGTCATAGCTAGGAAAATGAAAAATCCATTAAAAAGAAATAATGCAGGTGGTAAATGAAACTCAAAAAATATTTTTATATGTAAATATATTTCTGTAGTTCAACTATTTAAAAAATATGTGCAAAACTGAAATATCCTGATGTCATTTTAATTAAATGTACGATATACTGAATTTAGGAAGCTTATTAAGCTTATTGTTTTTATTGCAAATCGGAGTCATCAACAGGAAGGAAATATTAATCTATACAGCACAGAAACATTAGTTATGAACTTAAAATAAATATAGAAACAGAATTGTAGCCTTGATAGTATCTAGATATAAGGGAATACAGTTAATAGGGAATCTGATACATTGGTTCTTTTTAGCCTTAATCGAAAAGCAAAAATGTTTTACCCTTTAAAATTATTAAATGAAATTCAATATATATTTATTGAACAACGCCTCTGAAATACACTGTACTATAATATAAAAGATGAATGAGGTGAGTCATTTTCAAGGATCTTTAACCAAATAAGACGACACAAATCGCAAAAAAATACAACACAAACACTTTATATCATATTATTTTTTTCTTTTTTATCCTTTCACCTGTGAAGCTTGTGACTGTTCCCATCTGGGTAATAATTGTGACCCAAAGACTGGTCAGTGCATTTGCCCACCCAATACCGTTGGAGAGAAATGTTCTAAATGTGTACCTAATACCTGGGGCCACAGCATTACCACTGGTTGTAAGGTGAGTGAATTGCTTTATTTCACCTCATAACGTCTTTTAAGGATTTCTATTTTGGTAGACCTCAGTAGTCTGGCATTTCAAAAGTCAATATTATATTACAAAACAATACAGAACTATCACTATAGCATGCTTGCAGGTATTGATCAGTATCTTACATTTTACTTGTGGGAAAGATGATAAAGTAAATATACATTTATGCAGCTTCATCCATGATACTTACAAAAAAAAAAAGGAGGAAAAAGAACCAAAAATTCTAAAATAAAGCCGGAAACATCTATAACTTCATACCTACACACAATGAATATATCTGCAAAGTACAAGGAAATTAAGAATGAATTAAAAGAATTTGCCAAAAATCCATAAGAATTACCCCCAACTTATACCTAGGTTTCAGTTTTCAGGAAGTAGGTGAGAGGATTCTGAAGAGTCATATAAACAACCTTTAGCTTACAAAACTATGCATTTTTTTATCATGAGTGGACCATAGAAAGTGGTGTGACCAGACTCAGATTTAGAGAAATCTATACAGCTTCAGGGTAGAAGGCTGCTTGTAAGGCCTTTGCAGAAATGTTGGTGAGAGTTGACAGAGGTTTGGCCCCAGTAAATTATCCACTAGCATTTAGGCGGCAAGCTAAGTTATAGAACTCCTAGACTGATATGGCCTGCTGCACTCATGTATTTAGGGGGTAAGAAAGAGAAGGCGTAGGGATGCCTGCCAGGTTTTGCTTTGCAACAGGTGATCGTATCATTTACTGCTAGAGGGATTATAGGAGGAGATGCAAGTTCAAAAAGGAAAGGTGATGAGTTCAGGGTTTTTTGTCAGCTTTTTGTGAGACTTTAATTAAATAAAATACAATTCACCTATTTAAAGTGATGAGTTTTGAGCAATGATTACAGTTGTATAACCAACCCTTGTGCTCCATTGCAGTCTACTTCCCCTCCCCCCTGCCCCCAGTCAGCACCAGGAAACTACTCTTCTCATTCTATCACTATAGTTTTGCCATTTCTACAAACTCACATAAATATAGTCATATTCCATGTTGTTGTTTGGAGGGTTTTTTTGTTTGTTTTGGGAGATTATTTTTAGTTTGCTTCCTCTACTTAGTATAATGCTTTTTGTAATTCATCCATCTGTTATATTTTATCAGTAGTTCTTTTTAATTGTTTAATAATTTTTTATTGTATTATATGCCATAACTTGGGTCATTTCCAGTTTGGTCCTATTATGAATAATTTTGCTGTGACCATTAGTGTATAAATGTCAAAAGCAAGTGTGGAGACACATTTTCATTCCTCTTCACAAGAACACTCCACATCCCTGCCCGGACTCAAGATTCTAAGTCTTTTTTCTTATTTTAAGCATTCAATTGGGTGTGTATTCATATATTTGCATTTCTTTTTTTTTTCCAATGATATTAGGAATAATTTTGGTTTTTTGTCAGTTATATATCTTCTGGGTGCCTATTTAAATCTTTTGCCTATTTTTATTTGGGGTTGTTTGTTTACTTAGTAATAAGTTGAAAGAGTTCTTTATATATTCAGGATACTAGCCCTTTAATACATCTAGTTCTGCAACTGTTTTCTCCTAGTATATGACTTGCTTTTCAATTCCTCTAAGTATCTTTAATTTTTATAAAAATTAGTTTATTATCTTTTTCTTTCATGGTTCATGCTTTTTATGGTCCATCTAGGAAGTAAATTTATATTTCTTAAAGGTCTAAAGTATCTCTCCTGTGTTTTCTTCAAGAAGTTTTACAGTTTTATATCTTAAATTTGGGTCCATGTTCAATTTTCAATATTAATTTATATATACGGTGTGGAGTAAAGGTCAAAATTCACTTTTATTCTGGATGTCCAATTTTTCCAACACCAATTGTTGAAAAGGCTATCTTATTTTCCCCATTGAATTACTTTGATTCCTTTGTCAAAATAAACTGACCATATATGCGTTCACACATTTCTGGACTCTGTTCTGTTTCATTGATTTATGTCTATCCTTATGCTGACAGCACAGTGTCTTGATCACTGTAGCTTTCTAGCAAGGAATGAAATTAGGTGGCATAAGCTCTCCAACCTTGTTCATCATTTCCCATACCATTTGGTTACATTGAATCCTTTGCATTTCCATATAAACTGACAACTCAGCTTGCCAATTTCTTTCTAAAAAGCCTGCTAAGATTTCATTGGGATTATGTTAAATCTACAGGTCAATTTGGGAAAAATTGACATTTTAAGAACATCAGATCTTCCAGTGTATGAACATGGCATAACTTTCCATTTAGTTAAGTCTTTATCATTTTCCTCAACAATGTTTTATAGGTTTTGGTGTGCAAGACTTGCACGTGCATTATTAAATTTACTGTTGTATTTCATATTTTTGATGCAAATGCTATTATTTGTTCCATTTCAGTTTCCAATTGTTTGTTACTAGAATAGAAAAATACAATTATTTTTATACATTAACCTTCTATACTGCAATCTTCCTAAGCTTATTAGTTTTACTTGCTTTTTGGTAGATTCATTAGGATTTTTTATCTAGACAATAGTGTCCTCTGCAAATTGAGTTTTACTTCTTCCTCTCCAATCCATATAAGTTTTATTTCATTTTCTTGACCTACTGCAGTAAATTGTTGACTAGAAGAAGTTGGAGCAAACATCTTTGCCTCATTCCTTATGTTAAGTAGAAAGCATTCAGTCTTTTATAATTAAAACATAATAAGAATGATGTTAGCTATATTTTAGTTACAGATGCTCTTTATCAGTTTTAGGATGTCTCTCATGTTCCTAGGTTGCTAAGAACTTTTATCAGGAATGTGTGTTCAATTTTGTCAAATGAATTTCTGCAGCTATTGAGATGATCATATGATTTTTCTTTTTAAGCTCTTAATATGGTGAATCATATTGATTGATTTTCAAATGTTGATCCAACTTTGTAATCCTCAGATAAACCCTGCTTGATCATGGGGGATTATTCTTTTAGAATTATTTTATATTATATTTGCTAGCATTTTGTAAATGGTTTTTGGATCTACATTCATAAGGAATATTGGTATATATTTTTCGTAGTGTTGTTTTCCAGTTTTGGTATTGGGGTACTGCTAGCCTCATGAAATAGATTGAGAAGTATTCCCATCACATAATTTCTGAAGAGTTTACATAATCAATGAAGTAGAAAATAAAAACACTCTAGAAAAACGTCAGTGAAGCCCAAAACTGATTCTTTGGAAAGGTTAATAAAGTTGACAATACTCTAAGAAGATTGATCAAGAAAAAAAGAGAGAAGAAACAAATAAAATGATGAATAAAGAAGGGGACATAACTATAGATCCTATAGACATTAAAAGAATAATATGGGAATAATCTGAACAACTTAAAACAATAAATTTGATAACATATTAAATGAACTGAATGGAGGAATGTTTTCAAAGGTTTATTTTAACACCCCTTTTTTTTTCTTACTTTGAAGTTAATTTGCCCTTGCGTTTCATGTTTCTTAAGGTGAAAACTTAGATTATTGACTTGAGATCTTTCTTCTTTACTAATATAAGCAATTCATATTATAAATTTCCTTCCAGGCACTACTTTAATTGTATCCCATGCATTTTGATATGTTGTGTCTCAATTTTCATTGTTTAAAATATTCTTACTTATTTTATTTTTAATCCAATGATTATTTAAAAGTATGTTCTTTAACTTGCAAATATTTGGGAGTTTTCAAGATCTCTTTCTGTTATTGTCATCTAGTTCTGTATTGGTCTGAAAACGTAATTTGTAGTCCTTTTGAATGTATAGAGATTTGTTTTTTGTCTCAGAATCATATCCATTTTGATTAACATGTGTCCCTGAAAACAAGGTGTGTTATATTCTGACATCGTTGGATGAAATCTTCTATAAAAGTCAATTATCTTTAATGATTTTTATGTCTGCATATTTTCTCAATACCTGAGGGTGTTGAGCTA
This sequence comes from Lipotes vexillifer, assembly GCF_000442215.2. Classification (NCBI taxonomy): domain Eukaryota; kingdom Metazoa; phylum Chordata; class Mammalia; order Artiodactyla; family Lipotidae; genus Lipotes; species Lipotes vexillifer. Next base: position 447,620 of record NW_006776635.1, read on the forward strand.
TACCTGTAATCTATTTCTTCTTTCAGTTCTCTCAGGTTTTGATTCATGTATTTTGTAGCAGTGATATTAGGTGTATGCTCATTTAAGATGAATCTATCTTTTTGAAAAGTTGATGCATTTATCATTATGAAGCATCCCTGTTTATCCATGATAATGTCCCTTGTTCTGAAGTGTACTTTTTTCTCATATTCATATAGCTATTCTGTCTTTCTTCTGATTGGTGTTTCTGTGGTCGTATACATTTTTAAACATTATCATTTATTCCATCTCTTTTTAAAAATAGTTTAATGTGTATCTTAATGCTTCTGCCTCTTAATTCAAGTATTTAAATCATTTCCACTTAATGCAATTATCAGTCTGAATGGGTTAAGTCTACATTTTGCTATTTGCTTTATATTTGCCCTATCTGCTCTTACCTTCATTTTTCTTCTTTTTCTACCTCACTTTGGACTGAGTAATTTTTTATAATTACGTTTTATATTCACTTTGACTTCTTAGCTCTACTTATTTATTTTATATTTTTGTCTTTGTCTAGGGGTAGACATCTTTAACTTTTCATAATGTACCTTAAAATAATGTTTTAACACTTTACATTTAACATAAGAAACTTGCAAGGGTAAACTTCTAATTTTCTTTCTTTATGCTATTGTTGTCATATATTTTACTTCTATATATTATATATCCCACAATATAATCTTATGATTTTGATTTAAATAATCAATTATTTTTTCAAAAGGAGAAAAAACTTATTTTCTGTTTTTCTATATAAATATCAATTCCAGTGCTCTTTATTCCTTTGGGTACATCCAAATTTCTATTATTATTATTATTATTAATTATTATTTCTAGTATTTCAGGTCTGCTGACAATGATTCTTTCCTTTTTTGTTACCAAGAAGTCTCTATTTTTCCTTCATTTTTCAAAGTTATTGTTTCTGAGCATACAATCCTAAATCCTGTTTTTCAGCAATTTGATTATGTTGTCTTTTTGTAGTCACCTTATATTCATTTCTCAGGGGGTTAGTTGGACTTGAATCTGTGGGATTGCAGACTTCATCAAAGTTGGAAATTTTCCAGCCATTATATCTTTAAAATTTTGTTTGTTTGTTTTTCATCCCCATTATCTCCTTCTGGAACTCATTATGTATGTGTTGGACCACGTGATATTTTCCCACAGCTCACTGAAATTCTGTTTATTCTTTCATTCTTCTTTTTTCTGTATTCTTCATTTTTGTTAGTATCTATTGTTAGGTGTTCAAATTCACTGATTTTTTTTTCTTCTCTAGTATCTAATCTGTTGTTAATCCAGTTGCTAGGCTTTTTTCATTTCAAATATGTACCTTTCATCTTTAAATTTCCTTTTGTATCTTTTTATAGCTTTCGTTTCTCTCCTCCTTATATTCACATTTTTCATTTATCCTTGAGAATATTTATTTATAATATTTATAAATATTGGTTTTTGTAAGGTAGTTTTCTGCTAATTCCATCATTTGTTTTATTTCAAGATCATGCTTACTGGTTGATTTTTTTCCTGGTTATGAACTATATTTTCTTGCTTCTTTGCGTGACTGGTGATTTTTATTTGGATGCCAGATGTTGTACATTTTTTCATTGTTGCACATTAGATTGTGTTGTATTCCTTTCAAGAGAGTTGAACTTTATCCTGGCTATCAGGTTAGTTACTCACCGATCACTTGAATCCTTTTGATGCTTTCTTTTCAATTTTATTAGGGAAGGTCCAGAGCAGCCTTTAATCTAGGAATCACTTAGCCCTACTACTAAGGGGCTAAATACATTGAGAACACTACCCAGTGCATTACTATCTGTTCACTCTGGCTATTGGGAATATGAATTATTCCAAGCTTTCTGTGGAACCTAGGAATTTTTCAGCCTCAGGCTTTCCAATTATTTTTTCTCCAACCATGTAGAATTTCATTCCATGCATGCACAGATCAGTACTTAGCCAATGACTCAAGGGAACTCTTCTGCATATCTCTGGAATTTTCTCTCTAACTTCCTTCTTTTGGGACACATCTTCTACTTGTCTTCTATAAATTCTAATTGCCTCAGCTTCTCCAAACTCTATGCTCTTTCTCAATTCAGCTATAGTTTTGGGCTTTATTTGGGTTTCCCCTGTTTGGGTTGCAGACTAGACTGCCTTTATGTTCTAACTCATTTGTTTTCCTTCTCTCAAAAATCACAGTCCTTCACTTCCTGTTATCCAACGTTTGAAAACAGTTATTTCTTGGTTTTTATTTCTGTATGTGTTTTGTTTTTAGTTTTATAATTTAACAGATTAAAAGAGAGGAGATAAACTAAAAACTAAGAGACTGTTTAAAAAGAAGGAACATATTTTAGTGCCTAGTGCAACACAAAGGTCAAGTAAGATTAGGGCTGAACTGTGTCCATTAAATTTAAGAGCAATAAATAAGGGCATTTTTGATGTTAGTGAGAGCCATTCCAGTTGATCACATTGGACTGAGAAATACTGGAACATAATGACCAAGTTTGGCCTGTTTGACCCCATGGTAGTACCCTATAGAGATGTAAACTATTATTTTCTACTGAGTCAGCACACATGTAGACTCTGTAACCATTCTTACATATATGATAAAATATCTGAATACATTCGTCTAGAATACACTGATCTAGAGGAAAACAAGAGTATTGGTGACTGTTCAAGGAAGTGCTGATACATGACTTCAGTTAGACATGTGATTAAATTAAAAACTGGACAGGATGCTCATTTTTCTATTGCCAATAGCATTATTAAGTTTGAAGGTCCACAGAGCTACATCTTTGGAAACAAAACAAAATTTCTCAAGAGTTCCAAAGATTTTTGATGAGTATGAACAACGTTTTAAGTTTCTATGACTGACATTTTGCATTTTCAACCTCAAATCCAAGCATCTGCCCCATCGCTTGACTCATGAATAAGTTGTACATAAACTTAAGAGGGTTCCGTGTTATCTACAAAATCCTATGATGTGGCCAAACTCTAATGAAACTCCTGAAATTGAAGCTGATGCTTAATGTTCAGGATGTAAATCAGGATAGAATGTAGACCAGGTTTTTTTTAAGCGTTTGATACCATTAAATTTACTGATCATTGAATAAACATTTTGTTGACTGAAGTCGATCGAAATATTTTGATTACTTTGAACCACTGTTAAAAATCTAAATTTCTGAATAGCTAGCACTTCATAATTATGAATAATTACAAAAAAATTCATACAGCTTTCACAAATATTTATAAGCATGTATCCTACTATTTAAAAATCTTGGATGATTATAATCTAAATGAACAGTGATTTGAGATTATAGCTTTCATTTCTTTGTGTCATGGATAATTTCTCTGTGCTGAGGTGTGAGCACACGCATCATCTGAGCTTTTATTGAACTAGAATACAAAGCCTGCCATCTTTCACTAGCAGGGGAATAGTGCATAAATCTTCTATTGCTAAACAAACATTACATCTAATTATGATTTACATTTCATGTTGGCTATAGTACTGTCTAAACATATGGTTAATGGTCTCTTTTATTCTCTACTATAACTTCCTGAATAAACTCCCTGATTTGGAAAGGTCTCAATGTCTATCTGTACTGTTGACTAGTCTTTAAGTATCAATGCTTTTGTTTTATAATAATAAATTTGTAGCAGACATTTCATATTTTAGTTAAAGTCTAAAGACAGTTATTTTTGTTAATAAAGTCTAAGACATCTATTTTAGTTAAGTATCTCTATCTCATAAAACAATTTTTAAAGTTATTGCATGTTTCCATAACATATAATTTTCTCTTTCTTATTATGGTCAGTTTTGTTTAAATGAGTCAAGGAAAAATTATTTAAAGGAATAAGTCAGTCATCCTTATTTTGAATTCTCATTCTACATCTGATGTTCTGTAAGGATGAGTTACTTGGGGGGATGGCAGTTGTTTGTTCTATGCTTTGGAAACTATGGCCATGTTTGTAGTATAATAAATAATCATATTTTAGATCTTTGAGTTTAAAATACCTTTTAGGAGCATCCCCTACTGCAGGCCTTTTTACTGGATAGCAGCGAAGACAGAAAAATACTGAACCAGAAAGACACCAAAAATAAGGCCAGGTGATATTTTAATATCAGAATCTGGGAAAATATTTCACCAAACATTTTGACAGGGAAGAGATAATAGATGGAAAGCTGGTGATTGTACATCACATCCTGGAAAGTGTTGTCCCATAAGTAAACTGCTGGCAGGAGCAGAAGCAGGAATAGCGCTAGTAGTAGTGGGTATAAGAATTAAGCTGAGCAATGAAAGTGTGAGAAATGCAAAGTGAGATCCAGCCAGACTTGGATCTGGAAATTTGGCAAGTTGTTATGCATATGAGTATGCCACAGAGCTGTAGATCTGAGAAGGATAATTAATAGAAAATCACCAAAAAGAGGTCATAGACTAAGTACAAAGCCTGTATGGTGGCAAACTCAGACACAGAGACAGGTGGTACTCACTTGGGAGACAGAAACCACACTAGTTGTTTAAACAGGGAAAGTAGGATATAAAGAATTGTTAACCGGTAAAAGGATAAAAGAGGGATAGAAAATGTCCTGAAGTATTAGGTACAAAAGAGTAGCTACTGCTTCCAGGGTGAGGGTTGGTGGACAATAAAGGAACCAAGGGCTAGGGGAAGGCATCCCCCTGCCCCCCACTCCCAACAAGGCTTAGGTTCAGACATAGTTGAAAAGAATGTGGCTACCACGGGAATGAATAGCCTGCTGGTGGTAAAACACAAACAATAATAATAATACACAAAACTTGCCAGAGTTTGTGGGCAAGTGTTGGTCTATAGATGCTACCCATCATCGCTGGAGGATATGGGTATGCTGGAGCTACTTAGAAACAGCCTGTTGTGGACAGAGCTTGTGTGGAGACCTAAGCAGCCTAGGGGAGAGAGTGGCCTGATGGCATAGCTAGAATTCTTTCTGGGCCTCTGGGCCCCCATGCTAAATAATTAAATAATAATGATGGCAATAGTAATGAAGACCCAGAACCCAGAACAGAAATGTCTTTCCATCACTATGGCCTTCTAATGAATAAGCCTAATGTTCTGCTACCTGGCCAGGGAGAGGTGCCCACGGGGTCTAACTGCAGTATCACAAAGCAGGGCAAGGAGGAGTGAGTTTAGAGCTCAGAGACAGCAGAGTAATCACTGGCACAGCTGATCTGTGAAAATGATGTATTCCAAGACCTTAAATAACATTTAGAAATCCACTTGAATTTTAATTAAAATTCAAGGAACTGTGAGCTGTAAATCAGAAACAGAGAGCCTTAAGCAATAGGAGACGAAGAGACATGTGGATGAGCAGCAATTGAAGATTGCTGATGAGGTGAGATAAAGAAGTTATTGAAAAGAAGCTAAAAATGCAGCAGTGTAATTAAAATAAGTATTGGTGGTATATACATACAACAGAATTTTCATGGTGTAGAATGGAAAGGACAAAATGGAGAACAAATTTGAGAGGCAAATAGGGAAACGACTACAGAAAACAGCAGTATATTATTGATTGGGCAGACAGACAAAAATGATGTACTTTAAGAATTATAAGTGATCCTGAAGAAGAATATTGATAAATTAGGACAGAAGTAAAAATCAAAAACAAATTTCAAGAAATAGCACTGAATTAAAGAACAATTTTATCCTCAAACCGAAAGAACTCACCATGTTCCAGTAAATTTATTTTTAAAAAGACTCAAGCTTTTAAAAATTCTAGCAAAACTTGGCATCATTTTATTTTATTTTTTATATTTTTTATGTTTTTAATATTTTTAACGTCTTTTTTGGAATATAATTGCTTTACAATGCTTTATAAAAAAGTGAATCAGCTATATGTATACATATAACCCCATATCTCCTCCCTCTTAAAAAAAAAAGTAGCTGCTTAAACATGAATATCAGAAGGAAAACAAAAAGATATCTTGAATTAGTAGCTTGATCCCCTTCTGTGCTAGTTTCCTTTTCCCAGAAATACATTTTGTACTGTTTTGTTAGTTGAGTTTTAAGTGTCTCAAGAGGTGGTGGATCTGGCACTTCCTTGGCAGCATATTTCACAACCTAATAATCTTAATAGCTTCAATACTCTGGAATGTGTTTAATCCAGTCTTATTTGTTTGTATAGGTTAAAATTTTCCAAGGGCCTCTCATCACCCTAGCAATAGGAATTTTTTAATGGTCTCATCACTTTTTAATTGCTTAAACTTTTTTTTTTTTTTTCTTTTGCGGTACGCGGGCCTCTCACTGTTGTGGCCTCTCCCATTGCGGAGCACAGGCTCCGGACACGCAGGCTCAGTGGCCATGGCCCACGGGCCCAGCCACTCCGCAGCATGTGGGATCCTCCCGGACCGGGGCACGAGCCCGCGTCCCCTGCATCGGCAGGCAGACTGTCAACCACCGCGCCACCAGGGAGGCCCCTACCTTTTTTTTTTAGTGTTTAAAGTAAAAGGTTTGGAATGAGCATTAAAAAAAAAAAATTCTAGCAAAATTTCAAATTACATATATAAAGAGAAAATCCTATGCATATCTAGGAAGAAGAAAAAAGGTTACCAGCAAAGCACCTCAGATTGGACTTTTCTGCAAAGCTAACTCTAAAACGCAACATCCTAGATATCACTTCTCCTCTAAATTCTCCCTGGCTTCCCCACATCTGGTTTGGTGCTTTTTATACGTTCTCATAGCATTTTGCATTTTCCCTATTATATCATGCTTATTCCACTGTGTTATATTTATGTATTTACTTCTCTCCCTACATTAGATTGTAAGGTATGTCTCTATACAATAAATGCTATAAAAATGAAATGATAAGGTAAAATGGCTTTGTCTAAAGTTCAGTCTTTGAAGTAAGAAGTATTTGAAGAAAACCTATACCTAACTCCTGCTCACCACAAAGACAGAGAAAACACAGTTTCTTTCTTATTCAGTAGCTTTATGGTTTCTGGACACTCATATATTTTAGTAAATGCAGGAAGCAATTTTAACATTATGTTCACTGATGTTTCCCAAGCGACTAAACTAGAACAGTACAAAGCATATAACAGACACATGATTAATATGTGCTTAATGGAAGCATAGAAACATTAGAATTAAAATTTAAAGATATTGCCCATGAAATGATGTTAATCATTGCTGTTTTTATCTCCTCCATAGCCTTGTAACTGCAGCTCGGTGGGATCCTTGGAATTCCAATGCAATATAAACACGGGGCAATGCAACTGTCGTCCCAAATTCTCTGGTGCAAAATGTACAGAGTGCAATCGAGGCCACTGGAACTACCCTCACTGCAATCCCTGTGACTGCTTCCTGCCAGGGACTGATGACTCAACCTGTGATTTAGAGACTAAAAAATGCTCCTGCACTGATAAGACAGGGCAGTGTACTTGTAAGGTAAGTGCTGCCGAAATTCAGTAAGGAAAAACCTTACTCAGTTCTATTTCCATTGCTCAGCTTTAACTTCATTCAGTTATTTATTCCTGCATCATTAGGCCAAACAGACAGACAAATGAAAATTCATTGCCAGACACAGTGTTTTTCTAGCATACAGATAAGCACTGATTTTTAAGAACTGATTTTCAACCAAAACCCAACGTATTTTTCTAGCTCATATAAATGATATATTTTCGACAGTAAAGTTCAGTTTGTCTTTACATATTCACTTTGCTTCAACAAGAATAATGTGGGAGAGAAAAAAAAGTTCTCTTAAGCATCATCAGAGAAAATCACAGCTAAATGATAAGGTTGATTTAAAAAAAAATTTCTCCTCAAATTAATCCGCAATCACTGTACACTGAAAAATAGATTTACTGCTGTGGAAGTTCAGTAAAACTTCATCATGTATAAGCATTGACATTACAAACAGTGACTATATGCAAATTTCAGTCCTCATTAATATTGTTAAATGACATAGGAAAACAGCCAATTAAAAGGGTAAGAAGGGCTTCCCTGGTGGTGCAGTGGTTAAGAATCTGCCTGCCAACACAGGGGACATGGGTTCGAGCCCTGGTCCGGGAAGATCCCACATGCCGTGGAGCAACTAAGCCTGTGCGCCACAACTACTGAGCCTGTGCTCTAGAGCCCGCGAGCCACAACTACTGAGCCTGTGCTCTAGAGCCCATGAGCCACAACTACTGAAGCCCATGAGCCTAGAGCCCATGCTCTGCAACAAGAGAAGCCACCACAATGAGAAGCCCGCGCACCGCAACGAAGAGTAGCCCCCACTCGCTGCAACTAGAGAAAGCCCACGTGCAGCAACAAAGACCCAATGCAACCAAAAATAAATAAAAATAAAATAAATTAAAAAAAAAAAAGGTTAAGAAGGATTTTTTTCTCCCTTAGATATTTCTGGAAAATCAATCCCAGGATAAATGCAGTAAAGACTGTATCAGAAGTATCTTTTCAAGAAAAAGTCTATGCAAAGAGAGTCAGAGGAAACAGAAAGATGAAATCTAGGGAGTGGTTGTTAAGAGTCTTGAGAATTTAGGAAAATGGAAGGTTCTGCCATTAAAAGTCCTAGACAAAGCACAAAGTATGATGCTGTATTATTACATATTATAATTATGATTATACATTATACCTAATACATGCTATATGTGTGTATATACAGTATTCAATAATAATTATATAAATCTATATTTTAACATATTGCCTGTTTTTTACAGCTTTGCATCACACCACTGTCTAGGATTCAATGTTTTTATTTTTCTTTCAAAATTCTCATGACTCTTTCATATTCCTCACAGTGGAATAATGGGAAATGTGCTGCCTAAATTTAAAAAACAATATACAGTATCCTTAGTAATGCGGGTATTTATAAATAAAGCATTTTTTAGACCCATGCCATGCTAACAGAGAGATTAACCACATATGCTATTTGAGACGTGAGTCTGATATTCAGCATTCTTTTATTTTTTGTTTCATTGTCTTTAAAATGTGCTCCTGTTATTCATTCTTGAGTTTTTTTCTCTCACCATGTCACCGTATGGACTCTGGGGATCTCTCATCTTTCTTCAGGTGAATGTGGAAGGTGTCCGCTGTGACAGGTGCCGGCTTGGCAAATTCGGACTTGAGGCCAAGAACCCACTTGGCTGCAGCAGCTGCTATTGCTTCGGTGCTACTACTCAGTGCTCTGAAGCAAAAGGGCTGATCCATACGTGGGTGAGTAAGGAACTGCTGAGCCATGTAATGGTATAATGTTAGTTCCTGCTGGCACATTTTAGCCAGGCACTGAGGGGTAGGAGGAAATGGCAAAACATTTAAGTAACCTTTTCCCCTGCACACGTTTAGAACTGGTAGAGGGGCCGTGTGCCATTAGACAGTTGGAGTAAATATCGTTTTTATCCTGCCTTTAAAAGAGTTCATTTATTGTGTATAAGGAAATAGATGCCGAGTGAAAAAGGAAAACATTATGAGGGAAATGTTATGTTTGGGGATGGGAAGAAGCTGCCTTCTGAAGAGCAAGGGCACCAGAGCGGGAAGATAGATGTGTGTTCATGCAGTAATGAAAACCAGAACTTGCACATTTAGTCCAACCAGGCTTAGAGAATCATTGCTCTTTAGGGTGGAAAAAAGTTCATTTTTGCCTTAGTTTTCCTTTAACTCTTCCTACTTTTAAACTTTACTTATTGCTAGTGTAAAAGACCAGTTTTCACAGATCTTGTGGATTTCACTATGCAAGCAAGTCAGAAGGGTTTATCCCCTCTCCTACCTGTTGATTGTACACAAGTTCTGTTTCTCATGGGAACACTTCATCAGAAGGGGATGGGGCTGCAGATAGACATGCCGTCTATCACTTTTTTTTTAACATCTTTATTAGAGCTTTACATTGCTTTACAATGGTGTGTTAGTTTCTGCTTTATAACAAAGTAAATCAGCTATACATATACATATATCCCCATATCTCCTCCCTTTTGTATCTCCCTCCCACCCTCCGTATCCCACCCCTCTAGGTGGTCACAGAGCACCAAGCTGATCTCCCTGTGCTATGAGGCTGCTTCCCACTGTCTATTTTACATTTGGTAGTATATATAAGTCCATGCCATGCTCTCACTTCGTCCCAGCTTCCCTGTGTCCTCAAGTCCATTCTCTACATCTGCGTCTTTATTCCTGTCCTGCCCCTAGGTTCTTCAGAACCACTTTTTTTTTTTTAGATTCCATATATATGTGTTAGCATATGGTATTTGTTTTTCTCTTTCTAACTTACTTCACTCTGTGTGACAGACTCTAGGTCCATCCACATCACTACAAATAACTCAATTTCATTTCTTTTTATGGCTGAGTAATATTCCATTGTATATATGTGCCACATCTTCTTTATCCATTCATCTGTCGATGGACACCTAGGTTGCTTCCATGTCCTGCCTATTGTAAATAGAGCCACAATGAACATTGTGGTATATGACTCTTTTTGAATTATGGTTTCCTCAGGGTATATGCCCAGTAGTGGGATTGATGGGTCGTACGGTAATTCTATTTTTAGTTTTTTAAGGAACCTCCATACTGTTCTCCATAGTGGCTGTATCAATTTACATTCCCACCAGCAGTGCAAGAGTGTTCCCTTTTCTCCACACCCTCTCCAGCATTTATTGTTTCTAGATTTTTTGATGATGGCCATTCTGACTGGTGTGAGATGATATCTCATTGTAGTTTTGATTTGCATTTCTCTAATGATTAGTGATGTTGAGCATTCTTTCATGTGTTTGTTGGCAAGCTGTGTGTCTTCTTTGGAGAAATGTCTCTTTAGGTCTTCTGCCCATTTTTGGATTGGGTTGTTTGTTTTTCTGATATTGAGTTGCATGAGCTGCTTGTAAATTTTGGAGGTTAAGTTTAAAGGAGGCCTCCAAAGACTTACACTCAGCCCCATGCTGTGTTTTGATCCCATGCAGGTGACTCTGAAGCCTGAGCAGACCATTCTGCCCCTGGTGGATGAGGCGCTGCAGCACACAACTACCAGAGGCATCATTTTTCAACATCCAGAGATTGTTGCACACATGGATCTGGTGAGACAGGATCTCCATTTGGAACCTTTTTATTGGAAACTTCCAGAACAATTTGAAGGAAAGAAGGTAAGGACGAGAACTTTGAAGTCACATGAGAACAAAATAAAATATGTTTTTAGAATAATGCTATTTGGAGATTTATCTAACTCATCATTCCTCATTCTGTTTTATCAGTTGATGGCCTATGGGGGCAAACTCAAGTACACAATCTATTTTGAGGCTCGGGAAGAGACAGGTTTCTCTACATATAACCCACAAGTTATCATTCGAGGTGGGACTCCTAGTCATGTGAGAATTATCATCAGGCATACGGCTGCTCCTCTAATTGGCCAGTTGACAAGACATGAAATTGAAATGACAGAGGTGAGGTGGTTACTTGTTGGGTGCCAGGATGCCAATGGATTTGCACTCGGTTTCGGCAAAGTGGTTTCTTTTCTTGTTAACAGAAAAAATGGAAATATTATGGTGATGATCCTCGAATCAGTAGAACAGTGACCCGTGAAGACTTCTTGGATGTACTATATGATATCCATTATATTCTTATCAAGGCTACCTATGGAAATATCATGAGACAAAGCAGGTAAACTATAATGAATATCCAAGTTAATTTCTTATTCTAGAGTCTATAAGAGAGATCAGTAAGACATCAGACAAGAAAGATTTAAAAGTTTGGTTTGGGAGTGTGATAATAGAAGACTAGTCAAGGATGGCATCCAGGTCATCTGGTGGAAATTATTGCCGTTCCCCCCAAAAGGGAAACAGAATCAGAAGCAAGATTAAGGGGAAAAATTGAATTGATCTTTGACATGGTGAATTTTAGATGTCAGGCAGAAGTTCAGGAGAAGATGTCCTACAGGGTAGAGAGAATTCACTGCTGTGCTATAAATAGGTTGCAAGGTTGCTGAGAAGGTATCCTCCTTCAACTGTCAGGGGAACCAGGCAGGGCCAAGTTGGTCCTGTCTCTCCCAACCATATGCATTCTCATCTGTTCACCCCAGTGTGCCATTACTATATTGCCATTTTCCCTGTGCCTTATGATGTGAAAAGACTGGGAATCACATTGAATAGGAAAGTACACGGAACAAGAACAAGAATGAATGTCATGAAAGCCAAAGGATGAGAATACTATAAGGGAGTAGGTATGGTTTTTGTCGTGTGACCCAAAGAGGACAATTAAAAGGAGGCTTTTTGAAACTGACACTTAGGATCACACTGGTGACATTCATAATACCAGTTTTAGTGAAGTCCTGGGGCAGAAATAGTCTCAGTGTTTTGAGGAATGAATGGGACACAATGAACCTAATATTATGAATGTAGACTATTGTTCTCCATGAACAAAATCATAAAAAGAGAGGAATGGGGTCGTGTCAAAAGTCAAGGGAGGATTGTTTAATCGGAGAGAGAAGTAAGCATGTTTATATACCATGGGGCTGGGGAAGGGGAGGAATTAGTAGCAAGATATAAATTTTAAAATGATAGAATAAAGAGAAAGTAAATAATGAAGAAGCCAGGATTCTTCAACATCATGAGTATACTTGAGGTCATGTGCCTCAAGTATAAGGGAAAACTTATCTAATGAGATAAAATGAGGAACTGCACTGATGTAGCTAAATGTATGCCATGGAGGCAGAAAGTTGAGTTGAGTTCATACACATAGTCTCAACTTCTCTGGCATATTAGCTTCTCTGTTGTGTCTATAAGAATATGAAATCAATAGATGTTTAGAAATAATCTTATATAACAAAATAGTAGATCAGTGCAGGACAACAAAAGCAAACAAAATTATGAACCCTCTCATTGACAAACCAATGAATATAAAAACACCATGTTTCACTTCGTCCCAGCATGGACTTAACATATACTACCATGGACTTATATATACTACTATGTAAAATAGATAGGTAGTGGGAAGCAGCTGCATAGCACAGGGAGATCGGCTCGGTGCTTTATGACCATCTATAGAGGGGTGGGATAGGGAGGGTGGGAAGGAGGTACAAGAGGGAGGAGACATGGGGATATATGTATATGCATAGCTGATTCACTTTGTTGTAAAGCAGAAAAGCAGAAAAGCACCATTGTAAAGCAATTATACTCCAATAAAGATGTTTAAAAAATAAAATTAAAAAATAAAGAAAATAAAATACCTTAAAAAATACCATGTTTCAAATGTTTACACTGTTAAACATGTAGCAGAAAATCCTTTCTTTGTTGCAGAAGATCCATATTGCTCTTCTGATTGCACCAAAAGTAGGGACCAAATCAAGGATCAAAATTTACTTTTAAGTCTATATTGTTTTGATTTTTTTTTTCATATTTCTCTTTCCTAACAGGAGATTCTTTGTTCTGTTTTTTACAGTAGGTCCTTGTTGGTTATCTATTTTAAATATAGCAGTGTGTACATGTCAATCCCAAACAGGAGATTCTTTGTTCTGTTTTTTACAGTAGGTCCTTGTTGGTTATCTATTTTAAATATAGCAGTGTGTACATGTCAATCCCAAACAGGAGATTCTTTTATATGAAATAATTTTTAAAAACATATACCAAAATGTCTTGTCAGTTATATTGTTAATTATTTTAGAATTTCAAATGTAAATTAGGTGACAGAAGCCAAAGCAGGTTTGCATGTCCTAGAAGACAGCAGGTGACTTTGTGAGTGTGAAAATATGTTATTTTGAAGTTGTTCTGTGCTTCAGTAAAAAAGTTTGGTAGTACGCAGAACATTTTGTTAGTGGATCTGGTAGAAACAGTGTTGTCATGCATTTTTCATTACGCTTTCTTTGCCTCTCTCACACCGATTCCACCTTTCTTTGCTGTAAGGTTGCTTTTTTTCCCCGTTAAGTCTCTTTCTCTTATCACTTTATTTCATATACCTCACTAAATAATATCCTTTGGCTTAGGAGCTCCTTTTTTTAAACACTAGAGTAAGTAAATACTTCACTTTTTCTAGGCTCAATAAAAACTAGAGTGAACATCTAGTAACGATAAAAACAAATAAAGCAGTGTATCAGCACTTGATTTTGTAAGACGGTGGAATTTTGACAAAGGTCAGAGATATGTTTGAGTCTTCCTCTCAAAGTAGTTAACACATAACGCTGCATCTTTATTCAGTTACAAATTTAAATAGTCTCAGAAGCAGAGAGTTTGTTGTACATGTGGTTTGAGGTTCTGACTTTGTACCTATTGCAATGCTGAAATTTTCTTTTTTCTTTGCTTTTGTCCTCTCTTACATTTATTTGAAGAACTTAACGACTTTGTTTTTCAGTATTCATTTAAATAGATGCCTGAGTTTGGCCAAATCCCTGATTCAAGCAAAACAGTTCCTCTCTGATTCCCTGAGGAAAAATAATGATGTGTTGCAGAAATGTCTGTTGCTAACACCATTCAGGTTTCACTTGGTTTTTAAATTCTCACTAGTCTGTTGTGTGCATGCATGTGCCAGAGAAGGGAAGGTGATGCTAGAAACTCCTCAGCTTATAAAATACCATGAGATACTAGCAGAGATGACTTTGCAACAAACACCGAGTTACCTTCCTACTCCCTCAGAGAACCCAGAGTCTTTCTTGTAGGAGGGGATTGGTTTATTTACAGATCACAACTGCTGTGCGTCCTATAATGAGGGGAGCATGAAATCTGAATTTTAACTGAACGTGTGTTTCATAAAGGCTGGCTGGTCTTCAGATTGTAGATTACAATGGGAGCCAAGTCAGAATGCGCATTCATAATTCAGTGTCAATAAAACCTGCCTATACTTGTTATAAAGTTTATGATTCAAGCTTCTTAAGCTATTAGAGGTGCGTTTTATTGAAGCAAAACTATTCATTGTCTCGTTTAAAAGTTTATTTGCAAAAAAAAAAAAAAGTTTATTTGCAGAACATTTCATGTTACCAGTTAGTCATGAAACAGTCTGAGTTTATGGACTGTGTATATTTTTTAATGTATAATTTCAAATTGTTACAAAGGGTATCAACATTTTTATTGTGAATAATTTTTTTCAATTATGAGGACCTTTCCACCAATAGGAAGGGTGGGTTAAGTTACTTGAAGGATTTATTCAATAAAGTTAATGAAAGACTAATTTGAGAGGTTCTTTATCCTCAGAAAGTTATCAATATTACTAGCTTATGCTCAGTCATTTCCTAGATGGTTTTCTAAAGTTCTTGAAAGGACGTTCAGAGATTCAAGAGCAAGAAATTGGGACCGGTTGCAAATTAAAAGCAATTTCACTATTAACGATTGGAGATTTTCCAACAGGGAATGACCTTGGGTTGTCTGTTTGAAAGAATGAAAATGTCTAACTAATTGGCCATGTCTACCTGAAGCCACTCACATTTTTAAAAGTGGGAGGAAAACTCTTTATAATAACTTCTCAATAGGACATCAGACATCTGATTTCCTAAACGCTTTATGATTTATGTGAATATTTTGCTAATGTGTAATCTCACCGTTTGAGGAAGCAAAGATGCTGAAATAAGATGTGGCACACAGAGCCCCTGGAATTTAGCAGCTTCAAAACAATAGAACAAGTTTTTGGTTGTTGACAAAACCTTGAGAAGACCCTTCTTTCAGGATTGAGTGTTTGCTAGGTAAGCTTAATTTACTGGTACCCCCATCTAAGTATTTGCTCGCTGTTCCAGGATTTCTGAAATCTCAATGGAGGTAGCTGAACAAGGACGCATCACAGCAATGACTCCTCCAGCTCACTTGATAGAAAGATGTGATTGTCCCCCAGGCTATTCTGGCTTGTCCTGTGAGGTAAGCTGGCTCCAACTAACCTTCTCAAGACCCACTCAACCAGCCAAATGGACATACTCCCAGGACCACCTTTACTGCAGTCAGTTTTACTTTCAGGCATACCCTCAACCTATTTTATCTGATCTTCCACTCACAATATGAGACGCAGTAAGAAGAGGATGATGTTATTGCTCCCTAGAATCACAACTCAAGGGGAATATCTAATAAAAATTAAAAGATTTGTAAAAACATGAAACAGTCAGGAAATAAGAATGTTTTCTTAAGGCCCCTTGATTGTATCTGATCTGTTCTCTTGGCACCTTTTCTGAACAGAGACATTTAAACTGCAGTGATTATGAGACAAGATTATATTGGGATTTGAAAGATTGTTTTTATATAGAACATGACAAAACTTAGGCAGTAAATATCAGACTGTTCCCTTTAACATAGGCTTCTCAGAAGGACATAAATTGTTCCAATAGTGCCACTGTCACTAAGTCATTATATTTTTAAAACTGCATTTTTTACTTTCTAGGATATTCATTTTACTATCTTCAGAACTGGTAAATTTTCTAGATCTTTATTTTGTGGAACCAATTTAAATTTTACAAATATTAAATCTTAATAGGAAGAGTATGATCTAGGGAGACGTGAAATTGCTGAAAAAGTGGCCTCGATTTGAATCTCTACTTCATCATATACTAAGACTGAGACCTTGTGCAGCTCATAAACCTGCTTAAGCTTCAGCTGGTAAATCTCCAAGCCCCTGAGTAACTGCCACCACACTCACCCCTTCTCCTGCAGACCCTATAGTCCTCTCCACAGTGCAACAAATAAAGGCTGGCGTGGGAGGGGCCTCCAGGATCTGCTCCAGCCCTACAGCATGGATTCTTTCCCCTTAGTCAGATTGGTTGGTGGCCACTACATACTAGTTAGATATTTTTAATATCTCCCGTACCTACAGCCCAAGAATCACATGAAGGCTAAATGAACTAGAACTTAAGCACTTACCACAGTGCCTGGTAGTAGTCATAATAATAATAACCAAAGTCACTATGGTTAATAATATTATTAATGGAATAAGTAGTTATAGATCTAACTATTGATTTATTTATAAATACAGTTGACCCTTGAGCAACATGAGTTTGAACTGCCTGGGTCCAGTTATATATGAATTTTTTTCAGTAAATATACAATGGACCCTCCATGGGTTTCCAGTCCACAGATCCAACCAACTGCAGATCAAAAATTCCATCCATGGTTGGTTGAATCCACTAATGCCGTACCAGTGGATGTGAGAGAGCCAACTCTGGGACTTAAGCATCGACAGAGACTCATGGAACTAATCTCCTGGCAGATAATGAGGGAGGACTGTAATTTTGTATATCTTTTGTAAATAGGATTTGAGAAGTTTTATTAAGTATGGCTCACAAGGCAGGTGAAGTACACTAAAAAACAATGAATATAACTCTCTTGAGAGGTGGCATGGTACAATGAAAAGAAAAAAGGAGTTTGGTCTCGGTGAATCCTCCCTAGCTTCTCCACTTGGACAGGACATTTGCTCTTTGTTGATGAACTTTGGGGTTTTCGTACCCATAGAATCATCATGAGGATTAATTTAAATGAAATCATACATATAAAAGCTCCTTTGCAAATTGAAATGTCATTCAACTTAGTTGCCATTGTATAAATTCCACACAGGTCAGAAAACAAATTTCATAAGAATAACTGCAAATATCTGTGAAATATCCTTGGAATAATTTTATAGTTTTGTGACTGCTCTGAACAGCAATATTTATTTGAATGTGTATATTTTGATCTAATAAATGACCAAATAATCCATCTCATTATTAAATCATAACTCGTACATATACATGTATACATTTGTACATACACCAGTAAGTATATATATTGTACCTATATGCACAACCCAATATGTGTGAAATATATATATGCACACACATTGTAGATGTGAAAAATGAGGCAGTGACAGAGGCACATACAAAATATGCTACCTTTCCAATGAGCATGAAAAAGATAAAAGATAGAATTTGAGATTTTTCTAGACAAGAGGTAGAATTTTATTTATCCCAGGGAGTGTTGGGCTGTACTGCTGTCTCACTGTGTAACCTTGGTCAATACCTTAATTGCTATAGGTCTTAGTTATTATATAGTTACCCAATCTATAAAATTACAGGCTGGGTTTTGAAGTTCTAACATTCTCTAATTCTGCAATGTTATTTTGCTATACAAGATATTAAGTAGTCAAGATTGACCTTAGATATCTTGAACAGAAAGTTACTACAGCTATATTTTTCTGCATTTATTTAAAGAATACTCTTCACTTATGAACAAAAATATTAGCAGAGTAGCAGATTATTTTAATGCAATCTACCTTCCACTCCAGATCTGAAATGTTAAAATTCATCTTATTATGATCAGGCTTTTTAAATAGTATATTCTAAAACATACTTTCCCATTAATTTTAGTAATTTTCCATCATTATATGAAAATATAAATTAGCCAATACAAATACAAATAAAGCCAATGATATATGAAGAAAATCAAGAAAAACTAGAAACACATACAAACTATTATCTGCATTGATGGCTTCACCTATGTCCTGTGAATTTCACTTAAGCTCCTGTTAACAGACAATAATTACAGTAATATCTTAGAGGAGAGATTAGGGGATAAAGACCTATCTCTTATAATAAGCTGCCTGAGGTTTTCTCCACAACCCATTGCCTCTAATCCATTATACGTCTTATTTATAATTCATCTTGAATCTAAAGTGTAATTACTCAGGCATAAAATCTAATCATCAAAGCAAGAACTAAGGACAGTTTTGAAATAATACATCCCATTCTAGTAACATATGCTTTGGGTCATGAATACACAAAGCAATTCCTTTACAATATTTTCACCAAGTGTAAGGTATTCTAGAGACATTTGCATTTACAAGCTACTCATTTCATGTTTTTATCCAGAAATGTGGTTGCAAAGAAACAAAATTAAGTGTTGGTTACCATTGTAAATATAGCCAGTTGTGAAGACACTTAGCCTTGCCTATTACCTGTAGGGTTGTAACACTGTAGCCCTGTTCCTTAAAAATTTCAGTTCTAGAAATGCCTACTTATTTTAATTTATGATTTGAAGTAGAGACTGGGTTACCTTTAGAAGTCAAAGAACACAATTTCCTCACCACATTTGTTGGTGTGGGAGCCGTTGAGTTTACCATACTTTACCTAAGCTACTCCTCACTGTTGTCTCGGTTAACATTGTTGCTTAAACTGACCTAAACTCAGGTCAGGTTGTAGGTAGAAATGGAAACTATTCAGTGCTGAATATGTGGTTCTCTGCAGTAAGATCATGGAAGTCAGAAATTCACAGGTGATCTCCTAATGATATTTTGCTCATTTCATCTTGTTTCCCTTTCCATCATGTTTTATTAGGGCTTCTGGCTCACAGTTGAATGGCTAGTGTGTACTGGCTCACCACTCACAAGCCGTCAATTGGCTATCAACAATAATTTTTTAAATCCTCAAACAAAAATCCTCAAACAGTACCTATTATCAACTCATAAAACTCAAAAGACAAAATAGCGAGACTAGACATTTTTTCTTACACATGCACATTTCTAGGGATGCTCTTTACCACTTCAGTTGCACATGGAAGACCCAAAGTCTCTTTTCATATACATTAAAATATTAAAGAACATGGTATGGGTAAGTGGCATACATTGTAATTTTGTTTCCCAATGCAGTGTAGAACAATCACTGTTGCCTTTGTTTTCAGTGTATTCTCGATGACTATATCTAAAAAATTATCTGGAATAGAGGCACCCATATTGATTTATTGTATTTCAAGCACTACACACACATCATCTCATTTAAACCTCACAACCATATTAAAAAAACACACAAAACTGACCATTTATTGAGTGCTTACTGTATCCTGCACAATGTCAGGTGCATTCCCTAATACACTTACACCAACATCATTAAGCACATTATAATTCCCATTTTATGGGTGAGGAAATGGAAGCTCAGGCAGGTTAGGAAACCTGCCCTTTATCACACAGTTGGAAAACAGCAATCTGAACCTACCTAAGTCTGTTTCAAAAAACCTAGCTACATTAATACTCAACTAGTAAGTTATACAACATCCTTACATTCCACGTGAGGAAGCTTCAGCCCACAGTATTTAAAACCTGCATAAGTCATATGTAGTAAGTGGTGAAACAGGAATTAAACCTGGGATTGTCTGATTGCAAAACCCATGTAAAGATACAAGATAGTGTTTTTAGTGGCAACAGCACAAGTGTCTATTTTTTTTTATTGTTAAACTCAGCGTTATGTAACCCGACACCTGGAGCGTGTTGCCTCTTTACTCTCTTTGTCTCCCATTCTCTTCTTTCCTCCCTCCCACATCTTTGTGCAATTTGATTCTAACATTATGATGGGATACCATATTATGAAAACAAATTAAAGATGGAAGGAGAGCAGAAGAAAATTGAGCTCTGAATAATTTCAGCACAAGGCAAGAAGAGAACTTTGGAAAAGTTTGAGTTAGGAAAAAAAAAAAAGGGATAAGATTAGGACAGTGTTTATGTACTTGCTTTTCTGTAATTCTTTATTTTGTTCCAGAAAGAATTTTAGATGGGACTTTAAAAAGTAGCTATTATCTTTCCTCTTTTTTTCCCAACTCAAATATAATCATTCTCATGAATTTTGCCCCAGTTGACTGACAAGAAAAACATCTGATTTTGAAAAACAGCCTCAAATATTTGAAAAATGGACAAAATAAATACAGGGTCCACGAAAGGAGGAGATTAAAGAGAAATAAATATGTCTCATTCCTTTACAAAGTGTGTTTGAAGCTTCTAATTCTTGTGTTGCAGAATAGTCTCTCTTTTTCTTTTTTCTTTTCTAACTCAGAAGTTTATAAGGACACAGAATTAATCTAGAGTGTTAGAACTGTAGAAACTTCAGTAATCAACTGAGTTAATACATCTGCTCATTTGTGGGATGAGGAAACCACATCTCAACGACACCAAACGACTTGCCTGTATCCCTCAGGCAAAACTAACTAGTAAAATCAAGGCTTCCATATTCATTGATGTTATAGTACCAGAGTCTGTACGCCCTTCAAAGACACACATTCCCAGCAGGGAATGAGGAGTGTGCCAGTGACTCTCAATCCTGACTGCTTATTAGACCCTCCTGGGAGTTTTACAACAAACCCTGTCCCTAGTCTCCACCAATTATGTTAGAATCTCTGGGGGCAGAGCCAGGTATCCGTATTTAAAGCTCCTCAGACGATTCTATGTGCAGCCAGGTTTGAGAATCACATAGACAGGCCTAAAAGCTTCCACACAGAGCTTGACTTGGAGCCCAGACTTTTACCCACACTGGAGTGCTTTCCTACTCTGTCCTACTCTTTCCAGAGAAGAGCCACAGTAATAAGAGAAACTGGGTGTAAACTTTACCTGCAGTGCTCACCTTCAGATTTCAGTCCATAACATTGAATTTCATATGATTCCTTGATGAAAAGTACCATTTCTTTTTTTTTTTTTTTTTTAATAATACACAATGTATTTATTTATTTATTTATTTATGGCTGTGTTGGGTCTTCATTTCTGTGCATGGGCTTTCTCTAGTTGTGGCAAGTGGGGGTCACTCTTCATTGCGGTGCGCAGGCCTCTCACTATCGCGGCCTCTGTTGTTGCGGAGCATAGGCTCCAGACGCGCAGGCTCAGTAATTGTGGCTCACGGGCCCAGTTGCTCCATGGCATGTGGGATCTTCCCAGACCAGGGCTCGAACCTGTGTCGTCTGCATTGGCAGGCAGATTCTCAACCACTGCGCCACCAGGGAAGCCCGAAAAGTACCATTTCTTAATGTTATTCTTCTTCTAAGACTTTTTTTAAACTTTTGTCTGATATAAAAAGTAGAGCTAGGAACTCTCAATTTGTGTGATTTTTAAAGACACACACACACACACACACACACACACACACACACACACCCGCACACACCAAGCAAATATACCAGTAAAATAACAATAATTATATAGGTATCCAGCAATGAAATCTATATAAAGAAAATCCAGTTTTATTCTACAGTCAGCACACACCAGGACTGAAACAACCCATACTATGTAAAATTTTTAAACACACCTTGGATTGTTTCTTCAGTTATGCTTAAATGAATTCCTCAGCCATAATTTCCAGACCTTATTTGGTAACAATGGCAAGAATGAACCTTTATTTTCAAGAATATGAATAAACTTATTACAATATCTTAGGTCCACTATAAGACAAATAGGACTCAAAATATTTTGAATGCTATTCCCAGTTTTATCAGCTTGCTAAAATCCAGGATATTATTAAATCTCATTAGAATTTCTTATAGGCTGAGATAAAAGCAGAGAGACTCTTAAATGCTTAACTGAAGTACTCTCACATTATCCAAATCAAAACAAACAAGGGGAGTGCTGACTGTTGATCATTTTTCTTCTAAGGAACCTCTACATACTCCACTCTGGATGACCTAGTCCAGAACCAAAAGGATGCAAAGGCATTAAGAAGTTCTTAATTCACTATTTTTTCCCCTGCTTATTCAGCAATCACTTTTCTCATTAATGGGAGCAAAATATCCTGTGAAAAAATTTTTACATAGCTAATATCCCTTTATAATCTTCAGTGGAATCTGGAAAACTAACTCCTATCTCTTACTCATAAATCAAACAATGGCTAATAAATGCAGCAGCTTTGCACACTAAGAGATCTGAGCCCAAAACACAAGACTGTTCTCATTCCCTCTTCAGAGCTATGGGCTTTCTTTCAAAGATCCAGAGATGTTTCTTGGTACATTTACATAATAAACCCGAATGAAGATGGAAGTCTTGATTTTGCATATGTCAGCTTTGCTAGCAGTTTCCTGTTTGCTCTCAGATTTTTATTGCAAAATGAAAAAACTAGATCAAGGAAAGATACATTTTATTGGTGGCCTAGTATTCCCAAGACATGTAGAGCTTTTATTATTTTGAATTTCTTACTTTTATAGTCTTCTAATTATACCGATATAAATAACACGACCGTGACACTTTTTAATTTATTTAATGTTTTTCTGAGTCTCATTGGACATTTCCTAGTTACCCATCAAGCACAGTGGAAGCAGATTTTAAGTTGTCAAGGACATGGAATTCTCTCTTTAGTCCATATGACAATTTTATTTAAAAACAAACTTCTTTTTCAAGAAAAAGAAGACTATTTGAAGTTTGTCCAGGCTGAGTGGTATTTGCAAATGACAGCTTTCCTTTGCTAAAGTCTGATGACAGAGATGCTGCTTGTATACTCTATGGACCAGGCAGAATACACATTAGGAATCAAAAGTGACATTCATTGTTTCTAAGTGGTGCTGCCTTTACTGCTGATGAGGGGAAAGAAATCCTTCTTTTTAACTACTGAAGAACCCAAGTGTTACTAAAGAAAGATTTCCAAGTTGGCTGTCCTAATTGGCTTCGTTTTCTTTCAGGCATGCATGCCAGGATTTTATCGACTGCGTTCTGAGCCAGGTGGCCGTACCCCTGGACCAGTCCTGGGCACCTGTGTTCCATGTCAGTGTCATGGACACAGCAGCCTGTGTGACCCTGAAACCTCCATATGCCAGGTATTCATCTGAGCCTTTCTTGAACAAAGCCCATGTGCTCATTTCTCTTTACACATATTCATATACTCAGTGCAGAGGTCAGCTAACCTGCAGGGGACTTAACTGAATGTGTGTGTGTGTGTGTGTGTGTGTGTGTGTGTGTGTGTGAGAGAGAGAGAGAGACAGAGAGAGACAGAGAGAAACAAAACGTGGGAAAAAAATACATTTACCATATTATGCATTTTTTAAAGTAATTA
Source organism: Lipotes vexillifer (assembly GCF_000442215.2). Taxonomy (NCBI): domain Eukaryota; kingdom Metazoa; phylum Chordata; class Mammalia; order Artiodactyla; family Lipotidae; genus Lipotes; species Lipotes vexillifer. Next base: position 471,291 of record NW_006776635.1, read on the forward strand.
AAAAGTTACAACTGGAGAAACCACTGCTCATGTCAAGAAATAGTATATTATTATCAAGAGCATCGTAGACAAATACCAGACAAATACCAGACAAATACCAGACAACACAACGATTTATTTAAAAATCACATGAGGGTTCTTTTTTGATTATAAATAAAAATAAGCTCTTCATAAGACATTTGGAAATCATAGAAAAGTGTTAAGGAAAAAAATAAAATTTACCCAAAATTGAACATAAGATAAACATTTAATATTTTATGTGTTTCCCACCAATTTTATGTATGTATTTATAAAGAAGATTTATATAACACCATAGGTGTAGTTTTATGTTCTGCATTTTAAAAAATGTACATATCATGAGCATATTATGTTGTTAAATAGTCTCTAAAATCTTTACAATCTTTGATTTGATATCCCATAATTTAACCATTTCTTTAAAACAGTTTACTGCTCTTATTATTTTGTTGTTACTGCGTTCCTGCTAAAACCCTACTCTGTCACCCCTGGAACAATCAGGACTGTGGAGAAATTCAGGTTTCCTGTGTCACCACTTAGGGTCCCCAGACTCTAGTTCCCAGGCAACTCTGGGTGTCTCCTCTGCTGAACTCATTTCCCACCTCTCCTTGTCTCCTGAAACTCTTTCATGGAGCTTTGTGGAACTCATGACCAGACATCAGCAAAATCCCCTACGCAATCTCCCTCTTCTTTTGAGGTCCTCTTTATTTGCTCAAACTGAAACCTGGTTTCCCAACACACTACTCCCCTGGCAGCGCTCTCAAGTGGAAGCTGCTGTTTTTTCTCACACTCTTCATTTCCCTGAGCCTGAGGGCGGGGCAGTGGCCCTGCTCCTCGCTGCCACTTTCAGGTCATCCTCGTTTTCTCTTCTGTAACAACACCTAGCTTTGAATCTCAGGTCTCCATCCATTTGCCCACTACACCTGCTTTTTGAAGCCATTTACTAACCCTCAGGTCACCCACCTCATTCCTTGAAGATTTTTCCTTTGTATCATTGCCATTCACTCTAGCACCACTCCTATCATAATTCCTGGTGATTTTGATACCCATAAAATGGACTCTTCCCACGTTTGTCCTCACTCCATGAGCCTGTCTGAGAACTTGTCATTACCGGGAGCTGAGTGCCTCTGTAGTCTGAATGTCAACTATCCTCTCTTTGGCCACCATTTCTTTTCTTTCCAGTTCACTTCTTCTTAGTACTTCAGTGTCAACATTTTGTCTCATCATCGACGCTCACATCTTTATCATTCCTTATGTTTCTCATGCCCTCACTTTCTTAACCAGCTTAATATTCGTGACCTTTTTTTTCCTGGCTGCGTTGGATCTTTGTTGCTGTGCACAGACTTTCTCTAGTTGCGGCGAGTGCAGGCTTCTCATTGCGGTGGCTTCTCTCGTTGCAGAGCACGGGCTCTAGGCGCGTGGGCTTCAGTAGTTGCAGCACACAGGTTCAGTAGTTGTGGCTTGTGGGCTCTAGAGCACAGGCTCAGTAGTTGTGGCACATGGGCTTAGTTGCTCTGCGGCACGTGGGATCTTCCTGGACCAGGGATCGAACCCGTGTCCCCTGCATTGGCATTAAGCACTGCACCACCAGGGAAGTCCCATGACCCTTCTTTAATATCACTGCTTTGTAATGTTCATTTCTCTTATTACCACTCCTTTACTTATGTTTACTCAGTGAATTCCAACTCCAGTTAAATCCTACTCCTCCAATACCTATGCCTGCTAATCTGAATGTGGCTCTGGAAAATAGTCGACTATGCTGACTAGTCTCACCATATGTTCACTGTCACTCACTTCAAAGGGAACCTTTATTCTGCTCTTCCATCATGCCACGTTTCTCCAGTCCAGTGCCTCTCTCACATTCCTGCGTGATAATTTCCTACCTTCTCAACCCTCTTCAAATCCCAAACCCTTCCCAGACCCATTTCCATCCTTACTTTCAGTTGATGGCCTTGTTTCTTCTTATTTCACTGAGAAATTAAAAGCAATCAGAAGAGAAATAACCCAAGCTCCCACTAACACATGCACCTACCTTTCTGCATCTGTGTGCAATTACTCTGGTTTTTCCACCAATTTGGATGAACTGTTCTTGTTTGTAGAAAAGACCAACTCTGCCACCTATGCTCTAGATCCCAGCCCTCCCTCCCACTCAAGGACATCACTCTGATTCAAAGACCTCACTCTGGCCATGCCTATTCTCCCCTCCCTTCTGAATCACTTTTTCTATCTTAAGAAACATAAATAAACAAAAAAATAAATAAATCTCTCTTGACTCCACTTCCCCTCTTGATTTTTACTACTTCATTCCTCTCCTTTCACATAGAGAAGAGTTTATACTCTTGTCTACAATTTCTCTCCTACCACTCTCCCTTGAACTACTAAAATCAGGCTTTTCCTCCACCACAATATGCATACCAACTACTAGTGTTCAGCTCTTCATTGTACTTGATTTATCCGCAGCGTTTGCTCCTCTGAAGCAGCCATTCGTCTCGAAGCTTTTGTTCAGTTTGCTTTTCTGGACATGATAGTCTAGGGCTTTTCAAGCTAGATGGCTGCTCCTTCTCAGTCCTCTTTGCTGTTTTCTCCTCATTATCTGAAATCAGTATACTGGTATTCCTAGGATTCAATCCTTGGAGCAATTTGCTTGTCTGACTACACTCATTCTCATGGTGATCTCACCCAGGCAATGACTTTCAATATCTATACTGAGATCTCACAATATTTACCATTATTTCTATGATTAAATTTTAGATCCAACTCTTTAATCTTTCCAAAATTTATTATAATGTGGGGAGATAATTTTCCCTCAATATGTTACTTTAAAGAAACATTTATTTGTTAATATTTCCTTTTCTCCTTGACACATCATGGTATCTGAATATATACACATTTGCTTTGTTCATTTTAAGATATGTTTAAAGGATCATCTATTCTTTTCTGCTTACCTCTTATTTCCTATTATAATGTTCTGATTACCTTCATTTTATAGTACGTTATAAATTCTGGTAAAGCAAAACCCTTTACTACTCTTCTTTTCCTAATGTTCTTAACTTGATATACTTATATATTCTTCCAAATGATATTTTGATTCACTTTTTTAATCTCTTCCCCAAAAAATATTACTGGAATTTTTATTGAAAATGCATTAAAGCTGTTTGTAAAGAATTGCCATCTTTACACTATTCAGCTATCCTCCCTAAGCCCAGGAATGGTACTCTTCTCTATTCAAACATTTTATGTCTCACAGTTTTTAATATTATCCATATGGGCTATGCATTTGTTATGTTAAAATTATTTCCATTTATCTTACATTTTCTTTTTAATGGTGAGCATTACATTTTTTTGTTTCAGTGTATTTATTAACTGGGCATTACTGGTAAATATTGACAAAATATACTTTTTACATGTGTTTGATATCCAGCCACTTTTTTTCTAGTTCTAGAAGTTTCTTGCTTGATTCTTGCAGTTATTTTTATATTTACAACAATAATATTTGCAATAGCTATAATTGTGTCTTCCTTGCCAGAGCTATATCTAGTATAATAATTTCATTTTTTGCATTGATTAAGTCTCCAAAAAAATGTTAAATAGGCGGGTAGTCAGCTTCCTATCTTATTGCTGATTTTAATACGAAAGCCTCAGGTCTTTCACCACAAACTATGATGCTGGTGATTAGTTTAAGGTAAATATTTTTTGTCACGTTAAGAAAACTTCTTTTTATTCCTGACTTCTTAAAGATACCTTCTTTCAGTCGAGACAGAGTATGGAAATTTATCATATGCTTATTTGTGAGGACTGGAGTGGAGATGAAGGTCTTACCCATCCTTGAATTCTTGAAATAATCATGATTTGGTTTAAGTGTAGCATTTTTTTCACCAATCTACTGGCTTGTAAAATTCAATAGATAATTTCAGGGAGGTGGTTAACTTATGCATTCTTAAGTGGGAATTAAATACATTTTTCTTTCTTATGCAATCGTCGCTGGAATTTTTAATAGTAATGTCACTCCATATGAATAATTTACAAGCATTCACAAAATATACAGTTTACTTTCATTTTTATTTAGGATAAAAAGTTGCTGTCATTATATTGTCCTGTTTTGACCAATAGGCTATTATATCTATTTTTGTGCCTTAAGGATCCTTATTAGAGGTCTATTTTCTGAGATATCCCTAGATGAAGTAAAAAATAAATACATAGGTGCATCACACATGCACAGCTAGTATAAATTGCTGTGCTCTGAATTTTTATATTTTCCTTCAGGGAACTTATAACTTCTGAATTTAGACAACTTTGTTTATCTTTGAAACAGCCCCATGAGGCAAATAGAAAATAGCTATTATTACTCCGATGCTATAACTGAGGCAACAGAAGCATACTGATTTCTTTACTATTTGTACTGTGTTTCCCAGTTTAATATCATACCCACTACACAGTGCAATGCCCTCTATGTTGGTATAGTGGTTATAAGCATGACTCTGATCAGACTGCCTTGATTCAAATCCTGGCTTCATCCCTTTTGGGCTGTGTGGGCCTAGTCAATTTATTTAGCCTCAGTGGTGTCTTAATTTCCTCATTTATAAAATGAAGATAAGAATAGTACCTACTCAGAGTTTTTCTATGGATTCAGTGAAATACTAGATAAAAGGCTTAGAACATTAATTAGCTTGTGATAAGCTCTCTAGTGGAAGTGATAGCTATGATGATTGGTGATGATAAAGATGATCATTACCATACATGTTAGCCACTATTTATAGTCTAAGAACCAATCAGATGATAAATAATCAAAAATTAATGTAAAAACCACTGTTATATCCAGCTCTATGCTAGATTTTCTCACTTTTTCTTCTTTTTTCTTTATTCCTTTCTTCAAAAATAAGGGGTAGAGAAGAAACGAAACTATAGAAAACTTCACAGGCTAGGCATTTCAACTGTTAAATAAAACCCACATCATTTTGTAACTATTCTCTTCATAATTCCTCATGACACTTACAAGAGAGCTGTTGCTTCTTTGTAGGTGCTAATAAATCCTACACATAGGCATGTGATTACCAATAGCTCAGTGACCATTACCCCTTAAGGAAAATTTTCTTCAAAATGGAGAATTAAAACCTACATGATATTGAACCCCAAGCCAGAAGGGGGAGAAGAGGTAGGTGAATTAATACTAATCAGTACACACATACACACACATACACAATCACATAGATAGATAGATAGACAGATAGATAGATGGATAGATAGAGTTTTCAGAGTTTATATAACACACACATCTATGCCTATATTTATTTATAAACATATATATTCTCATTTAATTATCTATAGCTCTATAGTCAATATTATTTCTCCTATATTTTACGTGGGGAAATTGAAGTCCCAGCTAGTGCAAATAACTTCTCAAGACCAAATAGTTTGTGGAAATATTATTTTCACTCTATCACAAATGAAAAGGATAAAATAAATCTCTATCATTGATCTGCCCTGTTGTCTGTAACATTGTCAGTATCTGTGGTTAATCAATTAGCTATATCCTCAGTAAATAATCTCATAACTATAATCTACTGTATTTAAGGTGTTTTATAAACCTTATCTTATTTAATCTATCTGACCTCTTACCAAGATAGGAATTATTAGCATTTCATTATAACTCTGAAAATTAATCCTAAAAAAATTTAACTTACAGTGCCTTGGCTAAAAAGCATTAGACTTGGGTTTCAAATCCACTGCAAAATGGTACCTGGAGATTGTGAGAGAGAGTAGTCACACTTTTAGCTGATTAAATGAGTTTGATTTGAAGGTCCAGGTGAATTATACCCTAGAATACTGATGGAATCTGCAGTGTGGTTAAGAGCCATATATGAAAAATATTTGCAAAATCATGAAAATATGAAATGTGTCACAAGATGGAAAGCAGTGAAATGTCATTCCAGTTTTTTTTTGTTTTTGTTTTTTTTGCGGTACGCGGGCCTCTCACTGTTGTGGCCTCTCCAGTTGCGGAGCACAGGCTCCGGACGCGCAGGCTCAGCGGCCATGGCTCACGGGCCCAGCCGCTCTGCGGCATGTGGGATCTTCCCGGACCGGGGCACGAACCCGTGTCCCCTGCATCGGCAGGCGGACTCTCAACCACTGCGCTACCAGGGAAGCCCCACTCCAGGTTTTATAAAGGAAAGTATTGTAGAATATGAGAAACAGATTGATTTCGATCTCCAGTGAAGCATAAACAGTGCTTATTAGGAATCAGAGTAGGTTCTCTCAAAACAAAACATATCAAACTAATTGCTAGAGTTACTATGTATATAATATCTGAGACTCTAGGTCCCTGAATCTCAGTATAATTTCAAATTCATCAGACAGTGTGATAAATCATATGTCAAATTTAGTAAAAATGGTAACAGCTACCATGTGTCCAACCTTATATATGTACCAGAACCAGGGCTTGCCACTGTAGATAGATCTTTTCTCATTTATTCTTACAGTAAATTTATGAGACAGACAGGATTATTCCTTCTAATATAGTTGATGAACTGATGCTGAGAGAAATTATATAATTTGCTTAAGTCATAAGCCTATAAGGGTTAGATCTATGGTTCAAACTCTGGTTTGTTTAAATAGGCATTTGATAGCATGTTTCACTATATCCTCACAAACATGGTTGAAAATACGGGTCAAGTGGTAATCAGTTAACAGAAGTTAGAAGTTGCTGAACAGCCTGACCTCGAATAAGCTCTAGAGATGTCTCCAATAATGAGGCATAGGATTTGTGCTTGACCCTGTCGTGTTCAAAATCTGTATCAGTGATTTGGATGAGATCTATCAAGTATTCAGATGATGTAAAGCTAGAAGTTATACCTACTGTGTTGAATGGTGGTCAAGAATCAAAAAGAGCCTAGCAGGTGGAACTATGAGCTACAATTAACGAGATGAAATTAATAGAATAGGTTTTGAACTTAGGTAGGCTCACTTGTTTATTCATCCTTGAGGCATTTGTTAATAAGTATTTCCAAAGTTCAGGCACTGCGGTGGGTGCTGGGAGAATAATTATGAGGAATGTGTGAACATTGCCCTCTAGGAGTTTATATTCTAGTGTTTAAGTGAAAGAACAAAGGAAATGACACATAGTAGCAATTTCTGTGAAATAGGAGTTCTTACTTGACTACAGATTCATTTGTACAAGTTCAAGATCAAGGAAGGAAGTACATTAAATATATTTGCAAAATTTATAATCTCTATTTTAAGAGAAATTCTGAGTAACCAGCATTGTTAGCTGTTAAGCTTAGGGAAAAAAAGATACTTAGATTGAAAAAAGATTTAGGAAATAATAGTGTTCTTTAGATATTTGAGGACTTTCCCCAGGAAATGGGAATTAGACTTAATCTGCATAGCTTCAGAAGGCTGAATTTGGATCACTGACTAAAAATTAGAGTGAAACAAGTTTTCATTCAGCATAAGGAAAAACTTTATAGCTTGTAGTTATACAAGATGAAAAGGGCTGCCTTATAAGAATCCATGCATTTAATAATATGTCAAGGAATGTGTAGAGGCATCCCTATAAGGAAAGAAGGTTAAGTAACTTCTCAGTTTAGTTTTAAGATACCAAATATAAATATAATGTTCATTTGATCTAGTGGAAAAGTATATACCACCAGTTTTCCCATGTACAAAAAACAAAAACAAATGCCATATATTCTAATCTACTATTGAGAAGATAGTAGCACATATTAATCTTGATATAATTCAACTTCTCATTAGGCGTCTAAAATATAAAAATTGTTCCTAAATATTAATATCTACACAAGAGAAATATTATGTCCACTATTTCAGAGCAGACAGGAAAGTCATACAAAAGGTCGATGTCAAAAAGTTTCAAAAATAGCATCATGATTTATGTGCTGTGTTTGTGGACCTAACAGGGACATTTGATTCCGTTGACCAAGTTTAGTATGTCAGCATCCCTGTGAAAGATTGACTGTCCAAAGAAAGTTAAAATATTTGCTTTCTCTGTGAAGAAATTATACAGAGTTGTAGGTATAAAAGAGGCAAACCATGTTTTTCAACCTCTGTATTTTTAGTAATGATTAGCATTATTGTTTTGATTCAGTTATCAATGTTATAGGAGGTTACATAAAATAACTCATGCAGTTAGTTTTTTTACAACGGCAAAAGCTGACAATTTTTGTTCTAGATTCCATGTATTTTGGGGCACATGTTCATTTCTGTAACTATAAAGTATGTTCTTAAAACACTCCCCAGTTGACACTTATTCATCATTTGGCACCTTGCTGAATGATTTGAGACTGCAATTCATAGATAATTATTTTATCTTGGAACCATTATCGCTCACCATGCTACTGTTAAATATGGAATGGCTATTTTATTGCTAAAATACAGTGGTTCCCTTGGATGATTGAATAGGAGAGGATTATGGTACTTAAATCAATATCCAAATACGACAAATCCTCTTTCCC
>NW_006776635.1:479780-535730 GCF_000442215.2 Lipotes vexillifer
ACCTTTCTGCAAAGTCATCAGAATTGAAGCTTGGCCTTTTTCATCTTAAGAAGCCTGACCAGTTTCCTCTATAATACCTAGAACATGCATTCATTTATGCAGTCATTCAAAATAGTCATTGAATGTCAACAAATTTCAGTCACTGTGTTGAGCTAGATGGAGCATTTAGCCCAGACTTGGGGCATGAGGGAATGTTTATTACAGAAAGCAACAGTGAAAATGAGAGCTGAATGAATAGGTGTTAGCCAGGCAAGAGGAGGAAAAACATTCCAGAACAAGGGATTTGCATATGAAAAGTCCTAGAGGTAAGAGAGAGCACTGCATAATTTGAGAATTTCAGATGGCCGCATATGGGTTTAGCATAGAGTGCAAAGTTTGCAGTGGCTAGACAGAAGGTTGGAGGGGTAAACAGAAGCCAGATTATAAAGGTCTTCCTTGCCATGCCAGAGAGATGATAGTGACCGCAAATGAAATGGGAAATGCAGGAGTATTAGCAGGTTTTAAAAGAGATGAGCTTGATTTTTGACATCTCAAATTCAAATGCTTTTGCATTATGCAATAAGACCTAGCTAAGAAGCAATTAGAAACATAAGTCTGGAACTCATTAGAGATAGCTATCTAGGCAGAATATATAAAATTTAGAGTTTGGGGTACATAGAAGATAGCTGAAGTTCTAGTAACAGTTAAAATCACCAAGGTAGAAAATGTAGGAAAGAAAAGAGATAAGAGCCAAAATTAGAATCAAGGACCCCAATCTTACTCAGCAGAAAGGGGAAGAAGAATCCATGAAGGAGGGTTAGAAAGAGTAGCCATAGAGGTAGGAAAGCAATCTACATACTGTACTATTAAAGAACCCATGGGAAGAGAAAATTTCAAAGAAAGAGTGGCCAGAAATATCAGCTGCTACAGATAATTCATACATCATGAAGACTGATTATTGTCAGTAAATTTTGATTTAGCAACAAAGATCTTATGCATGAGTCTGGACTTATCTTTCAATAGTGAAATCAGAAGCCTGTTTGGGGGAGAAGAGATAAATTAGGAGTCTGGAATTAACATGTACACACTACTATATATAAAACAGATAAACAACAAGGACCTACTATATAGCACAGGGAACCATACTCAATATCTTGTAATAACCTATAATGGAAAAGAATATATATATACATACATATTATCAAGTATTTTTTTCTGACCACAATGCTATGAGACTAGATATCAATTACAGGGAAAGATCGGTAAAAAATACAATCACATGGAGGTTTAAAAATACACTACTTAATAATGAAGTGATCAATGAAGAAATCTGAGAGGGAGATGAGGAAGTAGAGACCAGCAGTGTAAACAATGCTTTTAGGAAGCCTATCAAACATAGGATGGAAGTTGTCCAGAAACCCCAGAGATTTTCTTAAGATAAGAAAAGCTTGACCAACCTCAACTGTCAATGGAAATAAGCCATCAAAGAAGGAGAAAATGCAGGTGCTGGAGGAAATGGGAGACAGGAGGGCCTTCTTCCTAAACCAGAGTTTAGGAAGAGAGAAGCTTTAGACAGAGAACAACACACCACTTCTTGTGGACGGAACTAAATGTCGAAGGGATGGAAAGTAATGCAGACAAGACGGTGTGCTGTTTGGCAGGAAGCTAAGGGAACACCCAATGAGGGCTTCCTTTTCCCTGAAAATAGGGCGCTAACATCTGCTGAGAGTGAGGTGGGGAATTAGAAGATTTGAGATTTGCATCCTATCATATAGAAAACTGGATCCATTTAAGAGTGAATTCTAAAATCTATCTGTAAGTAACACAAAGTGTTTTCAAATATAACAACAAATAATGAAAAAAAACCCCACGGTATTCTAAAATTCATTGTGATAATGGCATGGTTTCTCCCCAGAGAGTAACATAAACATAAAAAAAGTCAGAGGAAGAGGCTTCAGTTATTGTTTGTGGTGAATGACCACACATACCATACCAAACACTGGCCATTAGATGACACATGAAAAATAAATATGATCTTCTAGATTAATTGAATAAAGCAAAGAGCCCAGCATATGGAAAATTTACTGTAGAGCCCACAGGTGGCTATGTGGTTCCAGCTGAGCTGATCAGGAGATGGGTTCACTAGCATATATATACATGTATTTTGTTACTGACATTTTTGCTTCTTAACCTTTTAAAAAATACTATTTATAAGAAATTACCCTTCTGACCATTCCAAATGTGGTTTTATAAAATTAAGCTAAAATCCAACTCTAAATTCCTTCTATTTCTTCCTTTTTCTCAACTCCTAAAGTCAACTGTCCCATTTCCACTAAATTCCACATTTCTTATTTGCCATGTTTCTTAGTTTTGCCATTTAAAAAATTTTTTCCAAAAGTTGAAATAAATTCTTATAGGTCAGAATGTTATTTTACCTTTTCCCTCATTTGATTCCTCCTGGTGCCTTTCTCAGTACCTGGCTTGTAGCTCTTCCTAAGTCCTTATTGCGTGAATAATTGCTAAATATATTGTTAAATAAAATTCCACTTTGTGAGAATTTTAATTTCAAAACTGTTTACACAATATTCTGAAACTGTTCTCATTTTCTTATGGAAGTGTCTTAAAGCATATTACCCAAATGCCTCTTACTATGCAAACATAAAAAGAAAATATTGACTTGAGATCCCTGGTTTTAGGTTGGGTCCTCTCTATCTATAAAGAATGATCAACATTTGGCAAGAATTAGGTGAATAACATTCTTAATGTGGTAACTAGGCTGACTTTTTTTTTTTTTTTGCTATTTCTGCCTCTTAAAATATTTATGTTTTCCACCTTGGTTTGGTTTCAAAAAGCCCACCGATGGGTATGCACCAAGGCCCCAGGATTTTTAGCACTTTTTTTTAACACCTTGTAGAGAAGAAATGTAAATAGCCAGATGATACAATAAATTTTAGAAATTTGTGAAGTCTATTCCCTAGATTAGAGTAAGAGAAAAACTAATGCAGAGATTGATGTAGTGAAAAGAGAACAGAAACTCTTGACAGTATAGCTACAACAGCCCAGTATTCGTTAGAAACTCTTACAGTATAGCTACAACAGCCCAGTATTCGTTTCTCAAATCACAGAGCGTCTTTAAAAGTATGTGTCAATATGTTTAAGAACTGAGTTCTCTCTCAGTGATATGTGTGTGCACATGCGCATGTGTGTTCACAGGAGCACACAAACGCGTAGGTGGGGAGCTGTATGATAAATTACATTCTTTCATTAATTTAAAAACAAACATCCCTCTTCCTTTACAGAATTGTCAACATCACACTGCTGGTGACTTCTGTGAACGATGTGTTCTTGGGTATTATGGCATTGTCAAGGGATTGCCAGATGACTGTCAGCAATGTGCTTGTCCTCTGATTTCTTCCAGCAACAAGTAAGATTGTGAAATATTACCATGTTTCCCAATCAGTAACACCATCTGTGTAGCACATGGGCTTTCTATGATTTGGCTATTCTTTTCATGTAGACAAAAATCTCAATTTAAGATAGAGTTTTTAAACAATATAAAAACATGACAAAAGTGAGCACATAATACTCTATGGTTCATTTTTCTTTTAAAACTCTGTCCCAAGTAAATAATGCTTATTAATTAAAATGTAAATACCAACATTAACATATTTATGAAATAAATAATATATGTACAAATGTACATAATTTTATAAACTTTTAGAAAGGTCTAGTGTTTGCATACAGTTCTGCCATAAATTCAGCTATGAAGGATTGTTTGATGCATATTATATAAATTTTGTAGCTGTTTCCATTCATTTTATATGTTTAATTCATGATTGGTAAAGAATTATCAAGGAAATAATTGAAAAATAATGTTGTTAAAGCAGGGTGACTTATTGTTATACTCCAGAGTAAGTCAGTATCTCCCAGAATCACAACCCCCTTTCTGTTAAGATAGTCTGAGCTTGGTACCATGGAAACACAGCCATAAGGGGAAACAAACGCTGGCATATTTTATTTTAGTGCTGTCAGAACATTCTGCACTGTTTATGTATTGATGAAAACCCCTAGGTGTTTTCACTTACCTTTTTGCTAAGGCTATCTATACTTTCTGCTAAGTGATTTATAGACATCAATCTCTACATTGTAGGGCATTTATTTCTCTAAGAATTTGCTTTTGAAAAGAATGTAGGGCACTTTGTTCAGAATTAAAATCCTGGACACCTTATCTTGAGTGTATAAGAAGCACAAAGCAACTCAGATGAAGAACTATTTTCACCTATACTCACTAAGTTTCTTTTTCCATCTCTGGCTTTGTTTACATTTTGCAAACATTTTCACATAATTGTCTCCCTTTCCTTTGTAAGCACCTCTTTTTGGTTGAACAGAGTCACAAGTTTTGCATAGGGTCTCAAATGTAAATTTTTAGGTAAGTGGTGTATTGATGAGGATAAAATACATGATCTTATTGTTCATCCAAGCACCAAGTGGTAGGTATATGAAAAATATCATTTTCCTTTCCCTAATCTACCTCTGATGACCAGATTTTGAACAAGAGAATGCTGTTTATTGTTTATTAAAATATAAATGATCTGGATTAGAAAAATTCAATAATTAATTTATAATTTCCTGTTGGGCGGACTATAGCAAAAGCTCCAGGAGATATAAAAAAGAAGCATAGCATCTCTTGGAGAGGCTCACAGTAAAATGGGTGTCTTCAGAGAGGTCAACTGAGATATAAAGAGAATTCAAAGGCACAAAGTACCACAGTTGACTGTGGAAACTTAAAGGACATATTTAAAGAAGTAGGAGTATTTATAATAAATTTTTAATGTATTTAAATTATTAAATTTACAGTGGATTGAAGGGTTTTTACTGGTGGAGATAGTAGAAAATGTAAGGAGCAAAAGCTTAGCAACAGAAAACACAAATCATGTTTAAGAACTGTTAAGAGTTTGGAGCATGGGTTCAAATAGAATTTCATAATTACAGAAGAAAATGAATGAGAGAATGGAGGCCATAGTGTAGAAATCCATGAATACCAGTCTAAGAAATTGCTATTTAATTTTCTATGAAATGAGGAAACACTACACATTTTTATTAAAAAAAAAAGATTAATGTGATGAGAGCTATACTTTAGGAAGACTATTATGATGGAATTGAGTGTAATGAATTGAAACAGGAAAATAAGAAAAGCAAAGAGACTGATTAAAAAGCTATTGCACGGGGCTTCCCTGGTGGCGCAGTGGTTGAGAGTCCGCCTGCCGATGCAGGGGATACGGGTTCGTGCCCCGGTCTGGGAAGATCCCACATGCCGTGGAGCGGCTGGGCCCGTGAGCCATGGCCGCTGAGCCTGCTCGTCCGGAGCCTGTGCTCCACAATGGGAGAGGCCACAACAGTGAGAGGCCCACATACCGCAAAAAAAAAAAAAAAAAAAAAAAAAGCTATTGCACTAGCTTAGGCAAAAGACAATTAGAACCTGAAAGTAGGTAATAGAAACAAGAATAGAGACAAGGAGATGGATGTGACAAAATTGTTGAATGCAGCTCTACAGGGTTGTTAACTAATTAGATACGACAGGTTTAGGCGAAGCAGGATTTGAAGCCAGGGATTTGTAGCCAGGTTGACCCCCCAACATGGTGGGGTCATTAACTGAAATAGAAACCAGGAGAGAGCTGCTACAGAAGAAAGACAATTTATGTTTCAAATAAGTTAAATTGATGTGAAAGGTCTATCTGAATGGAAATATGCAGATAGCCACAAGAAATCAAAACCTGAAAATTGGGAGGGCAGATGAAGGAAGTGATATGTTAATAAATGAATTATAGATAAGATTCCCCAGGGTCATGTTACTCAAGGGGAGCACATGGAAAGAAGGAAAGACAAGACAATGTACATTAGAGAAGTCAGAAGAGAAAGAAGAGCCAGGACAAGAGCTGTGAGGGAGGCAATGGAACCGAGGCCACACTGCCACTGACACAGTGAGAGAAAAGAGCAGCAGAGAATGAGCATTGAATGCTGCTCTCCCAAGGGAGACTAAGAACATACAGTGGCAATTAACTGTGCAGGTCCCTGATGGATTTTGGCAATCAATAGTGGAAGCAATTAGGTCACATGGGTGTGAGTGTACAGCTCTAAGAAATGTGAAGAAGGGAAAGAAATAGTACTACCTTGATTGATTAGCAGGATCAACAAAAAAGTGTTTTCATATTTGTTTCACTTTTGTTTTATATGATTTATGTAATTTAAGTATATTTTTATACAAAGGACACTGTAAGAATCAAGTATGAAATCAAAGTGGCTAGTTCAGTGGCTTTCAAACTTTATTGATTGCAACCACTGTAAGAAAACCTATTTTTAATCATAAGCTAGAACACAAAAAATGTGTGTGTGGATATCTAGCTAGCTAGCTAGCTAACTAGCTAGCTAGCTATACATATATAATATATACTGTAACTTTTATTCAATTTTATTTTCTTGTTTTATTAGAAGAAACTTTAGTCAAAACCCACTAAAGTGATTTCATGACCCCCTAAGGTCATCACATAAAGTTTGGAACATTCATTAACAGAGTAAAGGCCTATGTATGATGAGAAGAGAAGCACTTCTCCCTGAGATAAGAAAAAAAAGATTCTGAAACATAGATGGAGGAGGCTGAGATAGCCCTCTTCATAGATGGAGGATGGTGAGTAAGTGATTACTAACTCACCCACATATTAGTTCAAGTCTCCAATATCTCTTACCAAAACAAATACAATAAACTTTTAACCATTGTGACAGTACAGCATTGCTGACATACCCTCAAGGGTTTTCCACTGCCTACCAAGGAAAGCTCAGATATTTTAGCAGAGTATTAGAAACTCTCTGCAATCCGACCCCTCTTTCCAGGCTCAATGCCCTCTCCTGCCTTCTACAATGAGGCCAAGTTTGAGTTTCTCGGAGCTTTTCTTCTCCAAATGTGTTCAGCAGTTTTTGCCAGACAAAGAAAAAGCTGCATGGTTACACATATGGGTGTAATCTAAAAACGAACAAACTCATGGAAACAGTGTACAACAGTAGTTGCCAGGGAGCAGGGAACGGGAGAAATTAGGAGAGGGTGGTAAAAGGGTGCAAACTTTCAGTTATAAAATGAATAAGGTCTAAGGATCTAATATATAACATAGTGACCACAGTTGATAATACATTGTTGTATAATGGATACTTACTAGGAGAGTAGAACTTGTGAATTCTCACACAAAGAAAGGTAAATATATGAAGTGATAGATATGTTAATTATCTAGATGGTGGGAATGCTTTCACACCATACACGTATATCAAATCATCACGTGTACACTTTAAATATATTACAATTTTTTTTTGCCAGTTATACTTTAATAAAGCTGAAAAAACACAAATAGATATATAATGTAATATCAGATAGTGAAAGTGCCACCAGGAAAAAATAGAGCAGCCTCAGTGAATTTGGAGTGAATGGAGTACCCTTTTAGTTAGGGTGCTTGATGAAGATCTTCACAAACAAACAGGTGAGGCTTGTTCAGAGCCTTGAATGAAGTAATGGAGAGAGTCACCTGACTACCTGGAGGAAGAGCCGACCAGCCAGAGGAAAAAGTAAGTGCACTGGCCTGGAGACAGGCCACGCATAGTAGACAGCAAGGATCCAGGGCAGCTGGAGCAGAGCGAATGGGAACAGGGGAAGGATGACAGGAGGTGGAGTCAGGGAAGCTCCAGTGAGTAACTAAATGTCCTGAAGGCTAAAAATCTGCCAATGGCAAGAAGTGGCTTAGAACAGGATTATGCAATGAATTAATTATGGTAACACCAGCAGCATTTGCAGATAGAATACCTGTGGAATGTGAGAGAAAGGAGACAAAGGTGACTCTGTGGTTTATGGCAGAGCAAATGGAAGCAAAGTAAGCAAAGTATGGCCATTGACAGAGACAGGGAAAATGAAAGAATGGTTAGCGGTATTTTTTGGAGAACGGGAGCTCAGTTTTAGATCTGTTAGGATAGATGCAATATTTAGAGCCTTTTAATACTGAATGAGATCATTTAGGGGAGAAAGGACAGAACAGGATAGGAGAAACCTAAAGACTGAACTGTGAAGCATATTAAGAGGTCAAGGACATGATGTAGATCCAGCAAAGGAGACTGAAAAGGAACAATCAGTGAACTGGGATAAGGGGGTGGGATCCCAGAAGCAAATTCATTTCAGTAGACTCCACAGGGGATGACGCAGAGCAGCAGACTCTAAATCTCAGAAATTCTGTTGAAGCCACCTTGGAATTAACAAATCTAAGGGAATGTAAAAGATGGCCTACAAGAGGAAAAACAGTCGGATTTCTGAGTGGTCCTGCAGATAGTATAAAAATTGAGAGGAGATGAGGGATTTGGGAGCATAAAGAATAAACTCTAACCTCAAGTAAGGTATAATTCCCACTTCCTCTTTCATAAGTCCTTATATATGATGTAAGGAAAAAGTTCAGTCCACCATGATGTCATAATTCAAAAAAATTTATATCTACTATCCAAGGAGAATTATAACATTCCTGCATCGTAATTGAGACAGATATGTTACTATAAAGGAATATAATTTAATTATGTTGGCTCTGTAGAATTTCCCTTGAATGTCTAAAAATCTGTTTCCAAGTGCCTATATATGTATATTAGTTTGTGTGTGCATGTGTGTGTGTGCGCGCGCAGATGAACTCAGCGTCAAGCTGAGTTAAAAGAGCTAGAAGCTTGCAAGAATGTGTCAATTATGTATTTGTGGGTCTATTTTTGTGAAGGCAAAAAAAATAATTTGTTGAATAATGATGTTGTGAGTAGTTGATCAATTTGTTCACACATTTTGCAAAGGTTAGAGTTTATTACTCATTCATGTACTATTGATTTAACGCATTAGACAGAAAATTGAAGTAGTGTCCTAATGGCACCTGACCAATAGGAGTTGCAGCTCTGGTCTATATACTTTATTGCTTTTTCAGCATCAGCTGCTTTTGCAGACCAACAAAAAGGAAAATGGTGTTTGCAGCATTACCATTTTGCAACAAATATATGTGTCTTTTCTTCCTAAATTTCCAGTGTACCATGCATTTTGTCCAGTGGGAATGAAGCACTACTTGTATTTGAGAGAAGTTTGTAACAATACAAAACTACGTTTTAGCATAGTTTAGTTTTCAAGTCTTGTCTAGTATTTCTTTTGTGGTGTAAGGTGATCAAGAATCCTGGAGAAAGGCTGACTGGCTGTGGTCTGTCAGTCTTGTAGTGAAAACAGGGCATGTTATATGAGACCTACTTACTAGGAGAGATTATAAAATTGTCAGAAAAGCTTATTCATTTTCATGCAGAAAGATTTCCATTCTTCTTTCCTCACACTAGATCACATTATTTTGTGTTTAAAGTAAAATGTAGCTTGAAATCTGTATATAAATTAGAAAAGGCACTCTTTTATTTTAAGTGAAGCATCTATTCACACATCATGCATTGAAATGCCAGTGGCAATTTGGGCTTTTTAGAAAAAAAAATTAATAGCTTTTATGTCCCCATTTTTTTAACCTGAAAGATATTCAATAATACTTATTCTGCTATCTGACAAATACGCAGGAATTCTCATCATGTATTTCTTTTGATTCATGAAAAATAGTACACTTTCTCTGGGTGTTTAATATTTTCCTGGTTGTCACATAATTATTAAAATTTCAAAGTTTTAACATGGTCGGTGAGATGCGTTGTTAATTCATCAAAAAACAACCACCTTTATTTGCTGACTATTATTAGTAGTACCTAGTTGTGATAGCCTACCCTTGAATAGAAACTTATAAATATGCCATTTCTAACCATCAAAAAATAGTTCCAATCATCTAGTTAATAGATAGAATTGCTTAAATTTATAAAATAAATAAGTCAAAAGATTTTTTGCAATCTTTCTTTTCTGATTCAGTTTCAGCCCTTCTTGTGTCACGGAAGGCCTGGATGATTACCGCTGCACAGCTTGCCCACGAGAATACGAAGGCCAGTACTGCGAACGGTAGGAACAGTCATGATACATTTAGAGCAATGATGCATAGAGATCATATAAAAAAAGATCATAGTAGAAAAGTATTCATTATTTTTATGTCATTATTTTCATATTCTCTAGTAGCTTATATGCTTTCAAAAGTATTTTTATATCTTTAGACTTTATCCAAAGAAAGTTGTTTGCTTCCATCTATTTAGACTTTTTCTAAGATTCCAAATTATTTCACAATTATCTAATTTATATTTTAGCATATATATATGTATATACTCCAACATAGATTAGAGAGGGAGAGAGAGACAGAGGGAGGGAGCATTTTACAAGAACAAATAAATAATTTCCAAAAGCTTATCTGTAGTTAACAGTAATAAAAAGCTGGCCACACATAATTCTCATTTTAATTCACTGGAAATTGTTGGCTAGCGCTAACTGCATGCACATCACTGTTCTGAGCACTCTGGCACTACATCAGCAAGTATACACGTAATTCAGAATATAAATGGTATCAGGAATTCTTAATTAAAACCACCAAATGTTAAAGTGTTATTTGGTTCTCCTTTTCAACACACAAACAATAGTATTTAAATGCCTCCTCTCACCATATTTTTTACAAATTCTGATAATGCATGTATATAGTTATTAAATTGAATGCTAACATGTAATACAAATGGTAAGTTAAGAAACAGAATTCCAGACTGACTGTCTAGGAAGGTTGTAATTTATATTTTTCTGGATGCATGTTTTCTATAAGATCAGTATCTTGGATACTCAAGCTTATCACCACTATTTTTAGTAGGTTTTTATTCTTTCTAAGGTAATGGAGAGCAACTGATATTAACTATTAACATTAAACACACATGATAATTTTAGTGTAATTGCTAACAGTATAAAGTTCTATAAAGACCCATGGACATAGCTGAGCTCCACAAACTGCTGGGTGTCATTTTTCTCCTTTATAACATCAGAATAGCTGATACTCTACCTACTTTCCACTGACATTATGAAGATCAGGTAAATAGAGGATACCCTGCCCGAGTACCTACATAGAGGTCTCCTCTCCCATAGGAGAGGCAGAAAAGCCTGAGAATTTACCCCCCACGCCTTCCTCCAGTGGCCCAGATCTAATGACTCACTAGTGTGGGAGTACAAAAGTCCAGCTCCTTTGCCCGAAAGCTGAACAAATCTTGAGATGCTATTTATGCTCCAGAGCTTTCCATGGACTTAGGCTAAGACTGGGACCTCACCTGGAATCACACCATTGCCTGGATTCTTTCTTTTCCATTTCCTGCTTCACCCACTCCTTTGCTGGATTCTTCTAGGAGCACTTCCTTAAATTACGAATCTCTTTGCAAATATAAACCAATATTAATTTTATCATCATCAATTTAAGAATCGTCTTTTAATATGACCAGCAATGGTTGTGTTAATAATGCAAATAAATAGGTAACTAAATAATTAAACACGTTTTATAAATTCCAATTCTGTTTCTATAAGTTTGCAAAATATATTTCTAAATAATTCTGTATGTGGTAACTTTAAACACAATATCCACTACTTGCATATATATATATATATATATATATATATATATATATATATAACAGTACATTCACAATTTCCATGCCTACATTCACACCATGCCAACAGAGATTTGTAACAATTAGGTAACTAAAAGCAGTACGAAATCCAAAAACATTTCCATTTGTTGTGGAGATATATACATCATTTGAATATGTATATTTTAATGTCAGCCAGCGTGCTTTAGTGTTCATGCTTAAGCTAATATTCATTTCATGCCCTTGTAAACACCAGTAGGATGATGACTAAAACATCCCTGAATGCCAAGGGGATTATCTGCCATAATTTATGAAAAAATGTTTGATACTATAGCTACATTTGTAAATTGGAGTTTCCACTATCTATAAAAGCGTGTATATAGAAAAGACTGGAAGGGTACACTGAAATGACAATTATTGTCATAAGGCACAGTGATTATAGAAAAATTACCTTTTTAACATCCATAAATGTATAATCAGTAAGAGGTGACAGTTTATATAGCATAGAGATGAGCCGGGTCATACACTATCAAATGGGAATGGCTTGAATTGTTTTTGCAGTTCTCAAATGTTGTTACAGCTCCACATTCATCATCTCTAACACATAAATGATCAGGTTATATTTCCCTGAAAAATTGCTTTTACTCAGCTAAATTAATCCAAAGGTCTTGCTTAAATTTTTATTGTAACCTTCCAAATAAACTTGTTTCACTTCTGAGAGCTTCTTAAATCATTTAAATCACCTTATGACCTGCCCAAACTCATCAGCTCAGGTCTAAAACTGCTTAAATGTCTTGAGTGTCACTGTATTGTAGAAACCCCTACCCATGCTTTGTCTTCATTACTCTTGTAACTAAAACTCTTTGAACATTTAATCATTCTGAACCTGCTTAGAATTGAATTCTTTCACCTGAAAATGTTAAGAAACAATTTAAGTGGGCTTATTTAAATGATACTTTTATTGAGCATTTGTAATAGTACACTGGAAATAAAATATTAAAACCATAAATGTATAAAAACCTAACGTTACAGATAATTTTCTTCTTGCTTTGCTTTTTCTAACCAGCATGGGATGAACTAACTTTCACAATCAGCCTGCGAATTTCTACAATCCCAGGCCACTAAAGATAGTCCAGGATTATCTGGCTAGTGTTTACAACTTTTGCCTTCAATTTCCTATTGTCTCTCAGCTTCCTCCCATATTTTCCTCTTGAACAAAAATTCTTACTGTTGATTATATTTAGGCTGACTATGTGTATAATTTATTTTCCAATCCAGGATACTCTAGGTAAAGACAGAATATGTTTTTAATACTTAAGCCAGGACAACAGGCAAACTGGGACCATTCTGGGTAAACCAGAGCATATGGTTTTGCCAGCATCTTGTAAAGTTATCAGACTTCCAGTAACATAACCGACAGTGGTATATACTTAGATGAATGG
The DNA here is from genome assembly GCF_000442215.2 of Lipotes vexillifer. Lineage (NCBI taxonomy): Eukaryota > Metazoa > Chordata > Mammalia > Artiodactyla > Lipotidae > Lipotes > Lipotes vexillifer. The sequence continues at coordinate 492,773 of NW_006776635.1, forward strand.
TTGCACAGACGGGTAGAAGAGAGTGGATGGCAATTTGGCTTCATCCAGTTGGATTTCCTTTCTAATTTCTCAAGTCGGTGTTACATATTTTATTGGCATAACATTACCCCACTTCCAGAGATACACAATGAAAAATCCATCTTGAGGAAGGTGTGGTAGAAAGGAAAGACCAGTTGAGTTAAATAGAAAATGTAGTAGTTTATCGCCACTTGCTTCTTTTTGCTCAGTGGTAAAATTAATGGGTTGAATTCCTTGGTCATTTTGATCTCTAAAATGCGTGCATCTAGGAAAGCCCAGGAGTAAATAGAAAATTTTATTCATTTCTAATTTAAAAATGAAAGCTTCAAAAGAAAGTTTATGATCTAGAGCAGTAGAGGGCAGAGTATGGACCGCAAAATTTGGCCCATTGCCTAATCCTGTATGGCACTCAAGCTGGGAATGGCGGTTATGGGCAAACTTTGATGACAGAGAGCACTAAATTTGAGCCCTAGTTAAGTAAATTTGAGCCCTAGTTAAGTAAATTTGATACCTCAACAAGAATCCCATTCTTCTCATTATTAGTTTGGTTTTCCATTAGTAGATTATTATTATAAAACAATTTATATTCTATCATTATGTTTTGAATTCCATCAACAAACAGTGTTTGAAAATTTCTTTCACTGCACGAGTTTGATTTTGCCTCTTGACCTGCAAAGCCTAAAATATTTACTGTCTGGTTCTTTACAGGAAAAGTTTGCTAACCCCTGATCTATTGACTTCTGGTATCAGTTTTGTTTCATTCAAACAATACACACACACACATCAATTTCAAGACATGACTTACTATTAATCTCCTTTGCCCTGTCACTGTTTAAATTCAGGTGTGCCCCTGGCTATACCGGCAGCCCAAGCAGCCCCGGAGGCTCCTGCCAAGAATGTGAGTGTGACCCCCATGGCTCACTGCCTGTCCCCTGTGACCCTGTCACAGGGATCTGCACGTGCCGACCCGGAGCCACGGGGCAGAAGTGTGACGGCTGCAAACACTGGCATGCGCGCGAGGGCATGGAGTGTGTTTGTACGTATACTAACTTAGCTATTAGTTCTGGGGGACTTGGTTCCATTTCTATCTCATTTCCAATGGGAAAGAGGGACTTTTTTTTTCTTATTCTGCAATAGCCAGTGTTACTCTTCATTCTCTCTGACACTATCTATCCACCTTCTTCTGTTTGCCTGCTGTTTTTGTCTCCATCCTGCTAAGCCAAGAACAGCTGAGAAAATCCTCATCATGCTTTAGTCAGTTCATTGAAGACCTACAGCAAAACTCCCGGAGGCAGATTTTATTTTATTTTGCCCATCTCAGAGTTTGCAGTTTTACCTAAAGCTGACATTGCCTTTGTGACAGATTAAAGGTCTGGGTTTATTAAATTTTTTTAGAATCCTCCTGAATTTGTAATCAGCTGGACAGACACTGTAAGGCTTGAATTACAACTGACTTTTCTTTTCCGAGTTTTTACAGAAATCCATGGGCATCCTGCTTCGTAACTTTCTCTTGCCCTACAGAACCTGGAAGCAGTGACAATGAACTCAAGTGTTTTTACTCATATGTTTTGTTTTGTTTTAATAACTGCTTCTGGATTCAGTAATGCCATACTGAACGCACATCGAATATCAGTAGTTAAATAGAATTCTTGGATCTTATATAAATTCTAATCTAAAACAGTTATTTATAAATTTAGAGAGGCCAGTTATATTATGGTGTTCTTTTCCTTGAGGGAATTTACATTAGTGGTCTTAATTCTTTCTAACAAATAGAAATGGAAATTATTTAAGTATCTTTTATTTCAATATTTATTTATTTTAATGTATTTACACATGCCAGTATTTCTGGTTTTAACATCTTATGTGTGTCTGAAGCTTAACACTTTAACTAGAATTTTTATTTGTGCTCTAGTTTGATGAGTTACCTCAAAAGCTAAGGCTGGCTTTTTAGATATGCCAAAAGGTAAAGACTGGGTATGTTTGGGAATATAACTTTTTAAACTTTTTTTCTATGTATTTCAACAATCTTTGATGAAAGTGTATTGCATTTAAAATAAAAGTAAGTGTCAAGGTTGACGGGAGGGGAGAGTTGAAGTGTAATATGTAATATACATTTACGTTATCGTATTCAGTTATTGGTGTATACATATTCACTCTTCTCAAGTTAAATGGCATATTTTAATGGTAATTGAAATGGACTTCCAATGTAATCCAACTAGTTTTAATATTATTAAAACTAAATTATTAATATGGAAATATTTAACTAAATAATATATAGATATTCCTAACCTAAATGCTAATCTAACGGACCTTGAACTTTAAAGTAATTAATTTTCTAGAGGTGAGATCAGAAAAGTCTGATCTCTTTTTCTATGAGTTTGTTGGCTTCTTTGCTTTCTACCCTGTTCCATTAATCTATATGTGTATTTTTGTGCCAGTACCATACTGTTTTGATAACTGTAGCTTTGTAGTAGGGTCTGAAGTCAAGGAGCCTGATTCCTCCAGCTCTGCTCTTCTTTCTCAAGGTTGTTTTGGCTCTTTCATGTATTTTGTTTTTCCATACAAATTTTAGAATCATTTGTTCTAGTTCTGTGGAAAATGCCATTGTATTCTGATAGAGATTGGATCAAATCTGTAGATTGCTTTAGGTAGTATGGTCATTTAAACAATACTTACTCTTCCAATCCATAAGCACGGTATATCCTTCCATTTGTTTGTGTTGTCTTCAATTTCTTTAACAAGTGTCTTACAGTTTTACAAGTATAGGTCTTTTACCTCCTTAGTTAGATTTATACCTAGGTATTTTATTCTTTTTGATGCAATTGTAAGTGGGATTGTTTTCTTAATTTCTCTTTCTGATAGTTTGTTGTTAGTATATAAAAATACGATAGATTTCTGTATATTAATTTTGTGTCCTGCCACTTTACTGAATTCAATGATGAATTCAAATAGTTTTGGGGCAGTGCCTTTAGGGTTTTCTATATATAGCATCATGTCATCTGCAGACAGTGACAGTTTTACTTCTTCTTTTCCTTCTATCTTTCTATATCCTTAAGCTAACTTAGAGCAAGAAACCAAAGAATGGATTGACCCAGCACATTTGATCTGCAGGGCCTGTTTTGTCACGTGTGCCTATAGTAGAATTTTATAATGCTCGTGAGTGGGAGTGGATGAAAGTAGCCTGGTTCTGGCAAGAGAATATTTATATAGTAAGAGAAATGTCTTCTGAGAAAAGCTTCTTTGGAGCCTGGAGCATGTATTGTACAGTTAATTCTTCTCTCTTTGGTTCATTCTCTAGAAAACACAGTTTAATTTGGCCTACATCATAGGTATGTACACCCCCCAAAAAATGTAGGATAAATGACGTTGGCATGATCATTGCAGTATCTCAGGTGAGCTGCACATTGGTGGAAGGAGTCTCCCTGTATAGTTAGTTTATGCTCTTAATTTATTTAACAAATAATTTTAAATTGTGCTGTAGAGGACACAGAGAAAATGCAGAAAGCATGAAAGAACTTTTCTTGACCACCTACATTTCTAAAAGAAACTAATAGCTGCCACGGACAATTGCCAGAGAGCAAGCTAGGGTTTTATTGGATCCAAAATAGTGAGTTTCTTTGCAGGACACAGGCTTTTTATACATAGGCATTCCATTACTATCATAAAGAATTTACACAAATAGTGTGTGCCCTTAGTAGGAAATATTTAGATATAAGAGTCTCTTATAGTTAGCCAAATTCAACCCACCAACGTTATCAACCCCGCCAAACCAACTCAGTGCCTGGGCACACCTGACCAACGTATCTGCTTTCAATCCCAGGCATCCCCTACAGCCCCTTCCGCCACACAGGATTCATCACAGTAGTAATTCTTTAAAGGTTCACCCGTGTTGAGAGCCTTCCATTTGTCAGAAATGATGTTAAGCGCTTTATATGCTGTTCTTTTCATTCTTGCCACGTCCCCATACATTATTATGTCCACAGTGTGATTTAAAAAAAAAAAACAAAAACTGAAATCAACTATACCCCAACAAAAATTTTTACATTTTAAATAAATAAATAAATAAAACTGAATTTAGGTGATTTAAGTCACCTTTCCAAGGTTCACCCTGACTTTTCAACAGAGTTGTGATTTAAACCTAGATCTGTCTTGAAAATCTTACTTTCTTAACCTCTATGCTGACTGTTAATGCAAGGCACAAAAAGCAAACATGGTTTTCCCAATATATTCAACATTAATTATTTCAGTTCTTAATTCATTTACTTCTTCTGGGCTTAGAGCCCATCTTACCTCTATGAAGAAGAAAGATAAAATGGGCTTAAAAAAATGAAAAACTTTTAATGTGTATAATGTCAGTAGGTACATACTTTTTTTTCCCCTCTGCTGACCATTAAGACTCTTTCCTCTAAGTTTTGAAACATTATGGTAGTTATCAGGAGTTCCCTGGTGGTCTAATGGTTAGGATTCAGAACTTTCACTGCCGTGGCCCAGGTTCAATCCCTGGTCGGGGAACTGAGATCCCATGAGCCACATGGTGCGGCCAAAAAAACCAAAAAAAACGTTATGGTAGTTATGATAGATTCTTATTCATCAGAGATGGTCAAGTGGAGTCCTGTCCTCTGTGCAGATGAGAAGACACACTAACTGGGTGCTCAGATTTCCTCCAAAGCCTTTTCATTTTTTTCTTGTGGGGATAATTGGAGAGAGCTCTGCAATGCATTCTTTCTTTACAGATGTTGATGAGTTCTGAGTAGATATTTTATTGGATTTCCCAAATCAGGATTTCTTACTAAGTTAGGTTAATACAAATCCAACTTCTTCTTTCAACCCTCATTCATAATTTACACGTCATTTTATAAAGTGAGAACAACCACCTGCCTTTCTGAAATCTGAGACCCGGCAAGAAAAGCATTATTTATTTAATAGTAAAGTTTTGTATTGGGAAACGCAAAACTTGGATTTTTTCATGTCCTATTTTCTACACACTAGTAATTAACACTGAACAATTTGTACAATGTTTAAAATAGATTATGAGTGGCATAGTAAAATATATTATTCTCCTAAAGAACAGAATTTAAAATTAGTAGCTGTTGGCAGGATGTCATTCTGTAAAGAGTGCCTGAAATATCATTTTATAAATATCATATTGGTGCTTTCTATTTTTATTCAAAGCATATGAAATATTAGGTATATATCAGCTTTATTATTTATAGTCACAATTTATCTAAAATATAACTTTTAGAAGGTGCTTTGCTTGCTAATGTTGCAAAAGCAATCATAAACTGTGCTTTTTTTTACCTGTAACCTAAGGTAAGCCTAACTAAATGTGGTAATGCACTAACTCTGTAAAATGTGCACTTTCTAGACACTTGATAAAACCCAAGGTTTGAAGTTTTACCCTGACTTGATACTGACCTGCAGAGACACAGTCTAGATTGTTGTTTTTATTTTTATTTTTTTAATTTTATTGAACCCTAGTTGATTTACAGTGTCTTGTTAGTTTCAGGTATACAGCACAGTGATTCCATTTTATATATGTATATTGTTTTCAGATTTTTTTTTCCCTTATAGGTTATTACAAAATACTGATTATAGTTCCCTGTGCTATACAGTAGGTCCTTGTTAGTTATCTATTTTATAAAGATTATTGTTTTCAATAGCCAGTTGCCAACAAGTATCTATCACAATAATGCAGAGGCCCTTATGTATTATCACTAGAACCCTGCAGTACTCTTATAATCAAAGATGATTACTAATGGCAGTTATTGTCCCCTATATATGAGAGCAGGAACAAAATAGTGGAATGTGGTTGATTACTGTAAAGAAAATGGGACTTTCTATAACAAAAGATGATGAAAAACATCAGTTGACCTCCATTTGCTATGTAATGAGTGAGGCTCTGTTGGACATGTGATCACACTCCATCCTAACCTCTTTTTTCTTGTTTGTTTTTGTTTCTGTTTTTGCGGTACGCGGGTCTCTCACTGTTGTGGCCTCTCCCATTGTGGAGCACAGGCTCCGGACGCGCAGGCTTAGCGGCCATGGCTCATGGGCCCAGCCGCTCCGCGGCATGTGGGATCTTCCCGGACCGGGGCACGAACCCGTGTCCCCTGCATCAGCAGGCGGACTCTCAACCACTGCACCACCAGGGAAGCCCCATCCTAACCTTTTAAACACCATCCTCTCTCTGTCCCCATTTAATCCCCAAGTACTAGTTCCTATTCAAAGCCCAGTATGGCTGTTATAGTTTTCTACAACTCTAAACTGGGTCATGTTGTTCAAATCCAGGCATCAGGGTAGCTATAAAAGTAAATTCTGTTCACCCTCCTCACACCTTTTTCACATCTATTTTCTTAGTGAAAGATGCTTTGAGTTTCTTGTTGGCAACGTTCTCGGCCTTGGTCCAGGCTAGCAATGCTGTAGAACAGCAACTATCACTCTGATTCCAGGTAATTTTCTTATTGGCCATCAGTCTCAGTGGTTTGTATATCACATTGAGAAAGCCGTTCCATTAATAGATTAAGGACTTGTGCTGTTGAGCTGTTGTGTAGAAGAGGCTGATCACTATTTCTTTTCTTTTCAGTCAGGCTTTATTTTGAGAGTAAACTCTACTTGATGGCAATTTGCACTCTGCAGAATCCAGGGAGTTTATTAACCTTGAAGAAAAATAGATCACATCATCTTAAACTTGGAAGTCTTATAAATGAGGTAGTCTAATCATCTTCTATTCGGTGGTGTCCTTGAAACAGACCATCTCCTAATGCAAGGAAGCATATGCTATAGTGAAGGGGCTATAGAAGCTTTGAATTCTGGCTGTGGCCACATAAAAGTTGTGTGACATTCGATTAGCTAACTTTTCTAAACCGCATTTTATTATCCATAAAGTGGAAATAAAGTCCTATGTACATTAGGTGGTGTCTAAGCATAATAGATGTTCAATAAATTTTAGCTGTTCTTATCATCATGGTTATTATTTGATCAGTTTTTTCAAAAGCATGATGCTTTGTGCAGCTCCTCAGTTTTTGTTTTTGTTTCTAATTTAGGCAAGTTACAGTTTATTATTGATTCAGAAACTTCTAGTTTAATGACTCTAACTTGTGATTACCCTCGGCTTCACCAGTAATAAGATTATCTTAATGCTTATTTAATTTTAATATTTTAACATTTTTATTTTTTATTTTTTTTATTTTTTTTTTGCGGTATGCGGGCCTCTCACTGTTGTGGCCTCTCACGTTGAGGAGCACAGGCTCTGGACGCGCAGGCTCAGCGGCCATGGCTCACGCGCCCAGCCGCTCCGTGGCATGCGGGATCCTCCCGGACCGGGGCACGAACCCGTGTCCCCTGCATCGGCAGGCGGACTCTCAACCACTGCGCCACCAGGGAAGCCCCATAACATTTTTATTTCTTAAATTCGAAATTCTGAACATGGACGTAATTTTACTGAGCCAAATCTATTTAGACAAGTATATTTCCTTTCCAAATTGAAGTTAAGAACTGACTAGAAAAAAAAGAGGCAAAGTATAACAGTAAAATTTTTACACATAGATATGATTAAGACTAAATTCATAAATTTTTTTATTACATCTTTATTGGAGTATAATTGCTTTATAATGGTGTGTTACTTGTTGCTTTATAACAAAGTGAATCAGGTATACATGTACATATGTTCCCATATCTCTTCCCTCTTGCATCTCCCTCCCTCCCACCCTCCCTATCCCACCCCTCTAGGTGGTCACAAAGCACCTAGCTGATCTCCCTGTGCTATGCGGCTGCTTCCCACTAGCTATCCACTTTACGTTTGGTAATGTATATATGTCCATGCCACTCTCTCACTCTGTCCCAGCTTACCCTTCCCCCTCCCCATGTCCTCAAGTCCATTCTCTAGTAGGTCTGTGTCTTTATTCCTGTCTTACACCTACGTTCTTCATGACACTTTTTTTCTTAGATTCCATATATATGTGTGTTAGCATACGGTGTTTGTCTTTCGCTTTCTGACTTACTTCACTCTGTATGACAGACTCTAGGTCCATCCACCTCATTACAAATAACTCAATTTCGTGTCTTTTTATGGCTGAGTAATATTCCATTGTATATATGTGCCACATCTTCTTTATCCATTCATCCGATGATGGACACGTAGGTTGTTTCCATCTCCTAGCTATTGTAAATAGAGCTGCAATGAACATTTTGGTACATGACTCTTTTTGAATTATGGTTTTCTCAGGGTATATGCCCAGTAGTGGGATTGCTGGGTCATATAGTAGTTCTATTTGTAGTTTGGTTTTTTTTTTTTAACATCTTTATTGGGGTATAATTGCTTTACAATGGTGTGTTAGTTTCTGCTTTATAACAAAGTGAATCAGTTATACATATACATATGTTCCCATATCTCTTCCCTCTTGCGTCTCCCTCCCTCCCACCCTCCCTATCCCACCCCTCCAGGCGGTCACAAAGCACAGAGCCGATATCCCTGTGCCATGCAGCTGCTTTCCACTAGCTACCTACCTTACGTTTGTTAGTGTATAAAGACACAGACCTACTGGAGAATGGACTTGAGGATATGGGGAGGGGGAAGGGTGAGCTGTGACAGGGCGAGAGAGAGGCATGGACATATATTTGTAGTTTTTTAAGGAACCTCCATACTGTTCTCCATAGTGGCTGTACCAATTCACATTCCCACCATCAGTGCAAGAGTGTTCCCTTTTCTCCACACCCTCTCCAGCATTTATTGTTTCTAGATTTTTTGATGATGGCCATTCTGACTGCTGTGAGATGATATCTCATTGTAGTTTTGATTTGCATTTCTCTAATGATTAATGATGTTGAGCATTCTTTCATGTGTTTGTTGGCAATCTGTATATCTTCTTTGGAGAAATGTCTATTTAGTTCTTCTGCCCATTTTTGGATTGGGTTGTTTGTTTTTTTGTTATTGAGCTGCATGAGTTGCTTCTATGTTTCGGAGATAATCCTTTGTCAGTTGCTTCATTTGCAACTATTTTCTCCCATTCTGTCTTTGGTCGTGTTTATGGTTTCCTTTGCTGTGCAAAAGCTTTTAAGTTTCATTAGGTCCCATTTGTTTATTTTCGTTTTTATTTCCATTTCTCTAGGAGGTGGGTCAAAAAGGATCTTGCTGTGATTTATGTCATAGAGTGTTCTGCCTATGTTTTCCTCTAACAGTTTTATAGTTTCTGGCCTTACATTTAGGTCTTTAATACATTTTGAGCTTATTTTTGTGTGTGGTGTTAGGGAGTGTTCTAATCTCATACTCTTACATGTACCTGTCCAGTTTTCCCAGCACCACTTATTGAAGAGGCTCTCCTTTCTCCACTGTACATTCCTGCCTCCTTTATCAAAGACAAGGTGACCATATGTGCATGGGTTTATCTCTGGGCTTTCTATCCTGTTCCATTGATCTATCTTTCTGTTTTTGTGCCAGGACCATACTGTCTTGATTACTGTAGCTTTGTAGTGTAGTCTAAAGTCAGGGAGCCTGATTCCTCCAGCTCCGTTTTTCTTTCTCAAGATTGCTTTGGCTATTCGGGGTCTTTTGTGTTTCCATACAAATTGTGAAATTTTTTGTTCTAGTTCTGTGAAAAATGCTAGTGGTAGTTTGATAGGCATTGCATTGAATCTGTAGATTGCTTTGGGTAGTAGAGTCATTTTCACAATGTTGATTCTTCCAATCCAAGAACATGGTATATCTCTCCATCTATTTGTATCATCTTTAATTTCTTTCATCAGTGTCTTATAATTTTCTGCATACAGGTTTTTTATGTCCTTAGGTAGGTTTATTCCTAGATATTTTATTCTTTTTGTTGCAGTGGTAAATGGGAGTGTTTTCTTAATTTCACTTTCAGATTTTTCATCCTTAGTGTATAGGAATGCCAGAGATTTCTGTGCATTAATTATGTATCCTGCTACTTTACCAAGTTCATTGATTAGCTCTAGTAGTTTTCTGGTAGCATCTGCGAACAGTGACAGCTTTACTTCTTCTTTTCTGATTCAGATTCCTTTTATTTCCTTTTCTTCTCTGATTGCTGTGGCTAAAACTTCCAAAACTATGTTGAATAAGAGTGGTGAGAGTGGACAACCTTGTCTTTTTCCTGATCTTAGTGGAAATGCTTTCAGTTTTTCACCATTGAGGACGATGTTGGCTGTGGGTTTGTCATATATGGCCTTTATTATGTTGAGGAAAGTTCCCTCTTTGCCTACTTTCGGCAGAGTTTTTATCATAAATTGGTTTTGAATTTTGTCGAAAGCTTTCTCTGCATCTTTTGAGATGATCATATGGTTTTTCTCCTTCAATTTGTTAATATGGTGTATCACATTGATTGATTTCCTTATACTGAAGAATCCTTGCATTCCTGAAATAAACCCCACTTGATCATGGTGTATGATCCTTTTAACGTGCTGTTAGATTCTGTTTGCTAGTATTTTGTTGAGGATTTTTGCATCTATGTTCATCAGTAATATTGGCCTGTAGTTTTCTTTCTTTGTGACATCCTTGTCTGGTTTTGGTATCAGGGTGATGGTGGCCTCGTAGAATGAGTTTGGGAGTGTTCCTCCCTCTGCTATACTCTGGAAGAGTTTCGGAAGGATAGGTGTTGGCTCTTCTCTAAATGTTTGATAGAATTCGCCTGTGAAGCCGTCTGGTCTTGGGGTTTTGTTTGTTGGAAGATTTTTAATCACAGTTTCAATTTCAGTGCTTATGATTGGTTTGTTCATATTTTCTATTCCTTCCTGATTCAGTCTTGGCAGGTTGTGCATTTCTAAGAATTTGTCCCTTTCTTCCAGGTTGTCCATTTTATTGCCATAGAGTTGCTTGTAGTAATCTCTCATGATCCTTTGCATTTCTGCAGTGTCAGTTGTTACTTCTCCTTTTTCATTTCTGATTCTATTGATTTGAGTCTTCTCCCTTTTTTTCTTGATGAGTCTGGCTAATGGTTTGTCAATTTTGTTTATCTTCTCAAAGAACCAGCTTTTAGTTTTATTGATCTTTACTATCGTTTCCTTCATTTCTTTTTCATTTATTTCTGATCTGATCTTTATTATTTCTTTCCTTCTGCTAATTTTGGGGTTTTTTTGTTCTTCTTGCTCTAATTGCTTTAGGTGCAAGGTTAGGTTGTTTATTCGAGATATTTCCTGTTTCTTAAGGTAGGATTGTATTGCTATAAACTTCCCTCTTAGGACTGCTTTTGCTGCATCCCATAGGTTTTGGGTTGTCGTGTCTCCATTGTCATTTGTTTCTCGGTATTTTTTGATTTCCTCTTTGATTTCTTCAGTGATCACTTCGTTAATAAGTAGTTTATTGTTTAGCCTCCATGTGTTTTTACTTTTTACAGATATTTTCCTGTAATTGATATCTAGTCTCATAGCATTGTGGTCGGAAAAGATACTTGATACAATTTCAATTTTCTTAAATTTACCAAGGCTTGATTTGTGACCCAAGATATGATCTATCCTGGATAATGTTCTTTGAGCACTTGAAAAAATGTGTATTCTGTTGTGTTTGGATGGAATGTCCTATAAATATCAATTAAGTCCGTCTTGTTTAATGTATCATTTAAAGCTTGTGTTTCCTTATTTATTTTCATTTTGCATGAGCTGTCCATTGGTGAAAGTGGGGTGTTAAAGTCCCCTACTATGAATGTGTTACTGTCGATTTCCCCTTTTATGGCTGTTAGTATTTGCCTTATGTATTGAGCTGCTCCTGTGTTGGGTGCATAAATATTTACAATTGTTATATCTTCTTCTTGGATCGATCCCTTGATCATTATGTATTGTCCTTCTTTGTCTCTTGTAATAGTCTTTATTTTAAAGTCTATTTTGTCTGATATGAGAATTGCTACTCCAGCTTTCTTTTGATTTCCATTTGCATGGAATATCTTTTTCCATTCCCTCACTTTCAGTCTGTTATGTGTCCCTAGGTCTGAAGTGGGTCTCTTGTAGACAGCATGTATATGGGTCTTGTTTTTGTATCCATTCAGCCAGTCTTTGTCTTTTGGTGGGAGCACTTAATCCATTTACATTTAAGGTAATTATCAATATGTATGTTCCTATTCCCATTTTCTTAATTGTTTTGGGTTTGTTATTGTAGGTCTTTTCCTTCTCTTGTGTTTCCTGCCTAGAGAAGTTCCTTTAGCATTTGTTGAAAAGCTGGTTTGGTGGTGCTGAACTCTCTCAGCTTTTGCTTGTCTGTAAAGGTTTTAATTTCTCCATCAAATCTGAATGAGATCCTTGCTGGGTAGAGTAATCTTGGTTGCAGGTTTTTCTCCTTCATCACTTTCAGTATGTCCTGCCACTCCCTTCTGGCTTGTAGAGTTTCTGCTGAGAGATCAGCTGTTAACCTTATGGGGATTCCCTTGTGTGTTATTTGTTGTTTTTCCCTTGCTGCTTTTAATATGCTTTCTTTGTATTTAGTTTTTGACAGTTTGATTAATATGTGTCTTGGCGTATTTCTCCTTGAATTTATCCTGTATGGGACTCTCTGTGCTTCCTGGACTTGATTAACGATTTCCTTTCCCATATTAGGGAAGTTTTCAACTATAATCTCTTCAAATATTTTCTCAGTCCCTTTCTTTTTCTCTTCTTCTTCTGGAACCCCTATAATTCGAATGTTGGTGCGTTTAATGTTGTCCCAGAGGTCTCTGAGACTGTCCTCAGTTCTTTTCATTCTTTTTTCTTTATTCTGCTCTGCAGTAGTTATTTCCACTATTTTATCTTCCAGGTCACTTATCCGTTCTTCTGCCTCATTTATTCTGCTATTGATCCCATCTAGAGTATTTTTCATTTCATTTATTGTGTTGTTCATCATTGTCTGTTTCATCTTTATTTCTTCTAGGTCCTTGTTAACTGCTTCTTGCATTTTGTCCATTCTATTTCCAAGATTTTGGATCATCTTTACTGTCCTCGTTCTGCATTCTTTTTTAGGTAGACTGCCTATTTCCTCTTCACTTGTTAGGTCTGGTGGGTTTTTATCTTGCTCCTTCGTCTGCTGTGTGTTTTTCTGTCTTCTCATTTTGCTTATCTTACTGTGTTTGGGGTCTCCTTTTTGCAGGCTGCAGGTTCTCAGTTCCCGTTGTTTTTGGTGTCTTCCCCCAGTGGGTAAGGTTGGTTCAGTGGGTTGTGTAGGCTTCGTCGTAGAGGGGACTAGTGCCTTTGTTCTGGTGGATGAGGCTGGATCTTGTCTTTCTGGTGGGCAGGTCCACATCTGGTGGTGGGTTTGGGGGGGTCTATGGCCTTATTATGATTTTAGGCAGCCTCTCTGCTAATGGGCGGGGTTGTGTTCCTGTCTTGCTAGTTGTTTGGCATAGGGTGTCCAGCACTGTAGCTTGCTGGTCGTTGAGTGAAGTAGTTTTTGATGAGATACTTAGGTTAGTCTAAATTCTGGGTTTTTTTTTTTTTATAATTCTTGGCTTTTCAAGTCACTGAAAACCCCTTTTACGGTGACCTTACATTTTTGTTCTCTCTTAAAGTTCTTCAAATACATTATTTATAGATTAATAAACACTATGATTGTAACTCTTTTTCTCATCTTTAAAATTAGGATATTAATATTACTTTTCTCATAGAATTGCTGTAAACATTAGATGAGATAATGAAGGCAAGACACAACATATTGTCTTCAATGTAGTGAATATTGTGTAGATAAAAGCTACTGTCCTATTATTACTTATAATACTTTCAAAGCTTCCATTTGTTTTTTGCAGAGCTATACCATACTTGAACCATATCGAACTTATTTTTAATATATATTTATATACATAATTTTATTTAATGTTTATATATGTATATATATCACAACTACTTGGTACATGAATAAATTCATCAGCCTCATCCTAAACCTACAGAAAGTCTTTCCCTCTATTCAAAGAACTAACAGGCAAAAAAAAAAAAAAAAGCCTTTTTAATGGGTCTTAAAGCACATTTTTATTTTAGAAGATATTTATCTATAAATAATATGGAATAACTGAATTCATTTTAATAAGCCTTAAATAAATGCTAATCTAAAACTTTCTTCTTGAAGAAGAAAGAGGAAAGAGAAATATACAATCCATACCCCAGGAATTATCAATGGCCTTAATGTAGAAGAATTAAATTAAAACACACACATTAACACACAAATTTTATCTTTTGTTAGAAATGTATATTTACTCATTTTATCCCTTTTTGATTAGAGCCAGACAATTTATGTATCTTTACCTAAAATCGGTTAATAGGTTTGGCCTTTTTAAAAACATGCAATACACTCATTTCAGCTTTGGCTTCTTTGGTTTAGATACAGTGTGTGAATTTTTTGTGACAGTAAGCCAGTAGTTATTATGCATGGGGGACTCTGGTAGAAATGCAGTATTTTGTACTAATTGCTAATGGAAAGATCTGTAATATCAGCTGCATGATTTGCCCCTTACATGTGCCCAGCTGTAACAACCTGAATGTAGTATTACATTTGCTAGTATTAGACACAAATTTATCCTGACAGTTTTATAAGCAAAGCCTCAAAAACATTTAGTCATGTAAAATATAATCATAGTCTTGAAATATTTGCTTTTGCTCCCATGCATTTCAGGCAGAATCTCATTTTATAACCTTATCTCTATTGCTGAATAGGAGAATGGTTTGGAGAGGTTCCTTGGGGGTCTTGATTATAAGATAGGTGTTAATTTACACTGAGCAGTTACTGCACCCTTATCAAAGAACAATTGTTTACATAATGTGAATATTCCTTGTCTCTATACACTCTTCAGATCTTCCCTTTCATAGTGAATTAAACGTGGTTTTAATTTGCATCCCATTTCCAGTGTTTGTTGCCAGACATTTCAGACTTTTTGAGGACAAATAAAAGTAGCTTGTGGTGTAAGTTAAATATTTTGTGTCAGGATAAAACAGCAAACCATTATGTAAAGGGCACACTTCCCCATGCGTTTATCTTATAACTGCATGAACTAGACTTGTACAGAAGCTTTGAAAAAATCCCATGACTGTCGAATTCGTAAGTCTTTCTGACCCATTTGGACAGATGTTAGTGTATTACTTGGAGCATACTATAAAACTTAACCTTTCATCTATGGAAATGTGCTTGTACTTTGTTCCCCCAAAAGCAGATATGGAGACCATAAGACATGGGATAATAATAGACCTTTGGACACAGAGACATAAAATGGAATTATGAGTCCTTGAAAGAGCAATTAAGTACATTTTCATTTCAACAACTGAAGATGAGGAACCAAAACAGATGGGCAGGAGGTAGAATAAATGACAGAAAAATCCGTATCCATCATGCCTCTTGGCATCAATTTAGCTCACCAATTTACTCTGTAGTGTATTACAGTAAATCAGATCTCGTTCTGCATTCCAGTCCCTGATTTCTGCTTGTCTGAAGTGAAAATTGAGAATACTGAGAAAACATTTCCCTGAAAATTTCTGGAACCATCAGTAAGGAGCCTCTAGCCATACCATTATCAATGAGCTGACTCAATTCCTCTTAGAAATGGGTAGGTTATGAATTATAGATAAATTAGAGAAAGAGCTAGCAAAGTATTTCTGAAGCGTACACTACCCTAAAAAGCATAGTGAGATGTCATATTATCAAGTTTCTTTCAAGATCTTGAAAGTGAAAAAAGAGCACAGTGCTTTGAATGGAACTTTTAAAGTAGTGATGAACTTGGATTCAGTGGGAAAGGAACCTTCACATTCTTCTTAACTTTTAATAAAATTAAGAACTGTTGTTAATACTTTTTAACCTATGAATTGCAACTTGAAGTCTCTAAGCTGAATTCACATTCTAAATCACACATGCGAAACTTGAGAAAGTTTATCAGTTATCTATTGCTACTACTCCAAAATTTAATGGTTGTTGAGAATATACAGCAACTATATATATATCCTCACTATTCCTTAGGTTGGCAATTTGAACAGGGTCCCCTTGGATACTTCTTTTGTTATCATGCGGTGGGGTGGGTTCCTAGATGGCCTTATTCACATGGTAGGACCTCAGCTAGAATGGTTGGATCTGCCTTTCTGTTGCTCATGTTGCCTCTCTTCCTCAAGAAGGCTAGCCTGGGATTTTTCACAAGGCAGCAGGATTCCAGAAGTGTGGAAGCAGAAACTGCGAAACTCCTTGAAGCTAAGGCTCAGTGTCCCTCTGAAGCATTCTGATGGTCAGAGTTTGTCATAAAGCCAACCCCGATTCAAAGGGGGATGTGCGGGGGAATAGACTCCACCTCTTAACGGGAGGAGCGGCAAAGAAATGGTAAACACTTTTAACCCTTCCTCCTCCCCAGAAATGAGCATCATCTTTATCTGGCCAGTAACCCAACTGTGTCATTTCTTTTATTAACGTTTTGTATATCTTTTCTTCCCCTCCATTCCTCCATTCCAATACCTTGCGTGTGTCAATATTACCTCATGCAGGTATCATAGCAGTCATCTCCTTGACATCAGTCAGTTTCTGCCTCTCCAATCACAAGGCAATTTTCCCTCCCTGGCCATTGTTTTTATACTATTCTGTTCCTCACATATCTGTGTGATTCTTCATTTTGTATCACGTATAATGTTCTCACATTCAGACATTTCCTATTTGGCCAATATTTTTATCTCTATTTCTCTGTCTCTTTCTCTCCCTCTCTCTATTCTTCTCTCAATCCTCTCCTTGTAACTCCCTGGTCTTCTCCAAAATATTTTTTGCTCTCTTTTCACAAAGATAGTAGTAAGCAAATATTTATTGATTATTTACTATGTGCAAGACACTTTCTTAGGCACTGTGACCAAAGTTGATTAAGGTCCCTCTCTGAGGAGAGAGAAACAATATATAAACACATAAAATGAGAAGATAGACTATACGTGCATGAGTGTTAAGATAAAAAGACAAAGGGAATACGGTAGTGGTTGGTGGGGACAGTAATTTCAGAGTCATCAGGGCCTTCTCCTCCGAGGAAGTAACACTTGAGCACTTGACCTAGATCTCCAGGTGACACATGGGTGAAGATGAAGAAAGAAGTGTTCTCGGCAGCGGAGACAGCAAGTAAAATGACCTCTTCCAAATCCTTGCTCCCTTTAGGATAGAGCATCCCTAAAGTTTGTTATCTGGCCCAGTGGTTCTAAACTCTGGCTATATGATAGGATCATCTGGAATCTCTTAAATATACTGTTGCCTGGGCCTCACCACAGACCCATCAAATCAGATTCTCTGGAGGTGGGTAGGGGAAACACCTAGATACCTGTATTTTGTAAATCGCCATGATTTGTATGCAGCCAAGATGGAGAACCAGTGACCTACAGTAGTGCTTTTCAAACATTAACATGCATAGGTCACATGGGAATCTTTCTAAAATACAGATTCTGTTTCACTAGATCTAGGATAGAGCCCAAGATTATGTATTTCTAACAAGCTCCCAGGTCATGCCATTGCTGTTGATCTAGTAGTTATTCAAAGTGTGGTGTTCAGACCAGAGTATTAGTGTTCACCTGGGAGTTTGTTGGAAAAGCACATGCTCAGTCAGAGAATCAGAAACCAGGTGATTCGATCACCTCTTGAATCAGAACTGCTAGGGGTATGGCCCAGCCTCCTGTGATTTAAGAAAGCCCTCCGATGATTCTGAAACCCACTCAAGTGTGAGAATCAGACAGGGTCGTGGTGTTTAGACATAGTCAGTTCGGTACCTAATTGTGTTCCAGGTTGTGTTTCCTACAATTACTTCACGCCAAGAGGTCTGTTGAGAAGCCACTCGAGCACTTGCATTGAACTGAGGGTTTGAAGCCACAGCATTCTCTTCCTTTTACTTCGTTTCCATGCAGAGCAAATTCTCTTTCGTTCTGGCTAGAAGAGGAAGAGATCCAGCTCTAGTTTCAGATTCCACCTCCAGCTCCCAAAGCCTCTTTGTTCGCTCAGCTTGCAAGGCATCAGGAGCTTACAGCGCCCCTGCAGGTGACACTCAACACTTACAGGTGTCACCTGCAGGGAGCCGATTTATTAAAAGCCCTGCTGGGGCAGTTTAATCCCTGTGAAGGGATATTGTAACTCACCTCTAACTGCTGTCCCATCACAGAATCACTCTCTGTACTACTACTCTTTGTTTACAAGCTTCAGTTAATGGTTTTCTCTCCATTAGGCAGCTCAGGGGAGTCCTGTTTAGAGAACTAATTGCATTCTTGCCAGTTTGGGGCATGATCCAGAGCTGCTCCAAGTCTCAGTATTTTTCATGTTATATATTTTCCTCTCTTCTAACATGTGTATAGTTTTTATACCTCTGTCTGCAGAACGTAAGCTAGAAATTGTTAACTGTATGCACGAACGCATATCATAAATATGGTAGCACGTGCTTCTTGGCATGGAGAGCTACATCTCATTACTCTGATGCAAAGAGTGAAAAAAACTTTTTTGAACTAAAAATCCAAACTGAATAGGTATATTTTATAAAGCCTCCGAAAGAATCAATATCTTTTAATTTTATAAATTTTACTATTTATGAGATTCATGTGATAATGGTGAAGAAACCATTGTTTCTCTCCACCACCCTACTACCATCCATCCCCCTTCCACCACCACTAAATTTGAATAGTCCTTCTTTCTAATCACTGAAAAAATATAGGTAGAACACGAGCACTCTTGGCTACTTCAAGAATAAAGTTTTCCTGGCTTTTGGCAATTATTTATCCACAAAACAGGATTAGGTTAATCATCAAAGTAGGAATTGGTGGGACTGCATCTAATCATGAGTGATAATGTGCTGAATAGTTAAAGAGGAAGAGTTGGCAAATGCATAAGTAAGTGAACAAGTAAGTAAGTAATAAATACATTTCATCATGAGAAAAAAAATTGTAAAAAGAAGAGTTCTTTTGGCTTTTAAAAATATTCTTCTCAATAGATGTCAAGCTAAAGAGTCATACAGATTTTGAATATGTAACACCTGAAACACGTAGAGACCTAATTGCTGTAGACACTCCACATTGCAATCTAATGGGGCAATGTATACATTTTTAGATTCCAAAGCATATTTTATTGCCAATTACAGATTTCCTCTAGATTGTTCATGTGCGACTCTCTGGGGCATTTATAATGTTATGGTCCATGTTTTACCTCTCCTTTAGTACTTAGGCAGTACACTCGTTTACCCTCAAAGTCCATTTGCTCGTCCTCTTTGGTTCCTCAGTTTATATCATCATCCGTATTTCAGGTTCTGGGCAACAGGAATGTCTGCTCTTTTGTTGTTCTTTTCATCTTTTATCAACCGTCATCCATTCGAAAGCATTAATTATCTGAGATGAGAAACATCATCTTTCACAGAATAATACTTAGGCCATAAAATATTTCATAGCTGAAATCTTCACACATCTGCCTGGGATGCTTAGCAGAAGTAAATATTCTTTGCTGTTTCCCTTTCACAGTTTGTGGAGATGAATGCACCGGCCTTCTCCTTGGTGACTTGGCTCGCCTGGAACAGATGGCCACGAGCATCAACCTCACCGGCCCACTGCCCGCTCCTTATAAAATTCTGTATGGTCTTGAAAATATGACTCAGGAACTCCAGGTAGGTTGGAGCAGTAACAGCAAGAGCCAGGGAAGAAATGACAGAAGCTTCCAAAGGGGTAATTGCCGTAATTGGTAAATGCTCTTCCCTTTGTACCAAATCAAGGCAGGCAGCCATTAGGGAAATTCAAAGACTTTCTAAACCAGTGTTTTTCAAACTTGAGAACTATAATTTACTGATTGCTCTTATGGAAAAAGAGGCTCATGTACCCCCAGTGTTTGGCCTAAATCAATTTTATTATGTTCCTTAAATATGTGCAAACATAAAATCAGATATGAACTCCTTATACTTAATAGCTCTATAAAATCAAAACAAATTAATCTTTACAAAAGCCTAAAAATCCAGTAAAATTCAAATTAAAAACATTAATATAAAATAACAGATGATTTTTGCTGAAAGCAAATTGCTACTTGCAACAAGAATATCATACTGACTGTTTCCACATAGGTTCTTTCGTCAGCATGTGACATGTGGTAACTCGGTTCTCCTACCTTTCCACAACTTGAACTAGAGAACGCTTTGTGAGGGGTCCTGAAATGACATTTGGCATCACTTGATAAGTGATTTATGTGCTCAATCTGCCATATGATCAAACAGGCATGCAAATGTAGGTGCTAAGATCAAGCGCATCTCTCAGGTGCCCAGCCTGGGTTCCAGAAGTGCTTACATTAGCATTTAAGTTTACTGTCAAAATGAAAACATAAGGTGAAAATTTTGTACTAGAGAATGAGGGGACTTTTGAAAGTGCTTCAACAAGAACTAATTCTGTTGTAAGAGAAACACTATTCTAAGACATCGTTAAAGCTTTCAGTAGTTAATGGGATAAAGGGGAAATGTTAAGGAAATTGGAGTTGTTTCACCTGAATAAAAAAAAAGATGAAAAGTGACTCCTTATACACTATCAGTCAATTACTGGATATTTATTAAGAGACTCTGGAATGCCCCAATATTGCACTTGGTTCCCCAGGGGTTTCATGACCCCTATAATGCAGTCACTACCCTTAGGAAGCTTAGAGTCTATGTGGTTTAAAATAGAGTTCAATACACTGGAGAAACAGATAAGATCCAGAGTAACCAGGGAATACATCATTAATGAAAGTGTAATTTGTGATAGAACTTGAAGGATAGAAACAATTTCAATAGGCAGAGAATTATTGGTAAAGACTGGAGGAAGAAACCTAAGACTTATTCACTAGGCACTGGCGGACATTCTTCTAGGGAATATATTCTTTAATTTAGACCACAGCCTTCAAAGTAAGTATTATTATCCTTATTTACCAGAAGAAGAAACCAATCATAATGATAGCAAGAATAACATTTATTGATGAGTATCTCTGTGCTAGACAATTGACTAAAGTCTTATGTGAATTATCATACATAGATTTTACAGAAACTCCAAGAAGTAGGAAAGGAGTACTGTATTAGCTATGTTTGTCTCAGATAGCCAGGTAGGGACACTGAGGCACAGAGACAAGGTCACATGGCTACTAGGTACAGAGCTGGGACGTGGAAGGAGGTAGTTTAACTTTAGGGCCTGTGAGAATGAAACTACCTTCACACAGCTCAAAGAGAGAAGGGCTCAGTCCACCAGTAGCAAGGTCTCCTTGACCCCCAGCCCATCCTTACATACTCTTGCCACTAAATCTAGGAGAGCCACATGTGCAGAGGCAGAGGTGTGGATGAGCGAGGCCTGTCCAGCAGACATTAGAAGTCAGGCCTGCTAGTGAAAGATAAGGCTGGAGACTTCAGTGGGGCTGGGTGATACGAAGGACAATCATGAAAGCCAGGCAGAGGAATCTGAGTTTACTTTGTAGGCCCAGCGTTCAGGAGTGCAAAGAGTTCTAATAAAGAAAATGCTGACCAGTTATCATGTATGGAAGGAATAAAAAGAAAGAAAATTAAACTAGAGAAGCAAATACTTCAGTAGGACGTAAAATAATTTTAAAGTAATAACTTAAGCAGTGGATGGAGTACTGAAGGGCCCTCTGAAAGAGGTTCCAATCTGTGGACATCAACCAAGCCTGGGGTTCAGTCACCTCTTTCCTTATGGCTGGGTATTGGTCAGAATGACCTTGATTTTCCTTAAATTCCAGTCTTTCTTGATTCTGTTTGTGTTCTTCCATAACTTGTTTAATATCTGGATATTTGGAACCCCACTTTGATATTCTAAATCCTTAAGCAAGTTATGTTCCCTCTTTGTTCAGTTCCTTTAACTGTGTCAGTGCTCCCTGGGTTCCAGCCAGGGATGACCAGAAACACACATGTGATAGAACAAAGTTGGGTTTACTAACTTGTTGCAACAAGGGGCCCTACACAGTGTGGGGAATTGGGGCTGTCTCAATAACAGGGCATTAGGAATTACTTAGAGTATTGGGGGGTTGTGCTAGGGAATTTGGGGGCAGATTCAAGGAAGCAGGGGTTTGTGTTGGACTGGGTACTATTAGGAAGTGGGAATAATTCCATAATTAAGTATTCTAATGAATCTTACCTAGAAGGAGGGAAGAAAAAGGGAGGCTAAAGCTACAGTTAGTAAGGAGGCAGTGGTCACTCATATTAGCCAGAAAATGGGATTTGAGGTACTTTTGTGGTCTGCACAGAGACCATGATTTCGTCTGCATTTAGATGTGATTATGGAGTGGTCTCATCTTTTGTTTCATTCATCACTCTCACAGAGTGATGCTGTCTACTGTTAGTGTTTGGTGAGATTGATTATGTTTAGTAGGAGAGGAAAATGGCCCATCTGTGAGTGCCCGGCCAGCTCCTACAACGTTGATGCCATGCAGTTAGTTAGTGTCTGGCCAGGTCCTTCTGTCAGAGCTCCTGTCATCAGAGAAAGAGATAATAAACCTGTAAACTGTATCTCTGTTGATTAGAATGGGAGCCTTAAAGACTCAGACAAGGTTCATCTTGACTCTACCCCTTACTGGCTGTGCAATCTTGTATAAATTTTTAAGTCTCTTTAAGCCACAGTTTTCTATATACAAAATGAAATAGCATTTATCTCATAGAACTGTTGTAAGAACTAAATGAAAACCAAAACAAAACAAAACGACCTGGAACATAGTAATGTCTCAATAAATTGCAGCAGTTTGTATTATTTGCCAGATTATTCTGCACGGTGCTTTGTAAGTGCCCAACTGAAATAGTTTCTTTCTCTCTTCTCTGAAGGTGAGAAGGCTAAGTTCTTTGTATATAAAGAAAAAATGTGTTCTGTTAAATGTTCAACCCATGATCGCTGCAAGACCATTTACTCTAAAACATATGGAATGAAATCTTTTTCAGCATTTGCTCTCACCTCAGCGGGCCCCAGAGAGGCTCATTCAGTTGGCAGAAGGCAATCTGAACACGCTGGTGACAGAAATGAATGAACTTCTGACCAGGGTAAGTTGGCAAAATCATGCTTCTTCTTAAAGCAGATAGATTATGTATAATTAAGGAAAATTACTTCAAATTTCTGAAATGCAAATCTTGTTCTTCCTAAATCCCAATTTGGTGCATGAAATAGATGTATTTTTGACTTGCTACTTCTGCCACAGATAAAATCTGAGAACCCAGTAGCACAAGAAAAGATTGGGATACATACTTGGGAAGTGTCAAGGACAATGGCTAAAAATACCAGAATGACAGTATATTTTGAGTACTCTATCCAGTAGCTTCCATGGTAAAGTTTTTATCGATTCTGGATTCCCAAAGCCCTGGCTCTGACTATGTAAGGAAAAAGAAAAACAAATGAAAATACTTGTAGTCTCTTTGATCTCATCATAAGATTTTTGTGTTTGTATAGAAATACAGCGTAAATCATTATCCCCCCACAAAAGAGGAAATGTTCTTTATCATGAAAATCCCAAAGCATTCAAGACACTTTTTAGAGTCAGAATGTAAAGTCCATGTTGCGTTTATCAGACTTCTTAAGATATTGGGAGTTTTCAATTTTCAAAACTGCAAGAGGGTTAAGGTTCTGTTCCCTGATACAGAATGAAGAAAACAGCATAAAGTCTGCCATCTTGTGGCCAGAAAAATGCATGAACTGGAAAACTGGCCTGGAATTTAGGGATCCAGTTTGATTATCAAAGAACTTTAAATGACAAAAAATATTGGAGCTAGAAGGTTCTTACAGATTATCTAGTCCATTTTTTTAAGAAGAAATCCCTCAGGCCGTGAGAGTGAAATGAATTAGCAATGGCCGTCTGCCTCACCAAATTCAAGGACCTAAGTAGGACCCAGATTCCAGATTCCCACTGACCCAGTACCATTTCCACCTAAGCTGCTGCTGGCTTAGGAGAATTTCCACAGGGAAATCAAATGGGATTCTGAGCACGTGATGCTAAACAATGGCCCTGATGTTCCAAATAGCGTACTAAACACATTACCAGAATCTCCTACCAGCAATGTGGAATGTACAAATACAGAACAGAGTTTCTTGCCAAATGTAGTTAGATATTAATCAGATTAATGAGTACAAATTATATCAATTCAATAATTAACAATTTTGTATTGGTTATGTGAATACACTAAATAAGAATTTTTAAACAGATCGTGCCAAAGTAATCTCAATTCAACAGCACATATGAATGTTCACCACATACAAAGCCCAAGCGCTAAGTGTTGGCAGATGAAAGATAAAAATGAGGCTCAGTCTTCAAGGAGGTTGCAATCTCGAGTGTGTGTGTGTGTGTGTGTGTGTGTGTGTGTGTGTGTGTGTGTGTGTGTGGTTATATAAGTATTTAGGTATGTGGAGGGTAATATGGGACAAGTGCAAGTAAATATGTAACACAGCATGAAATAAAAGAATGTACCTGAGAAATACGCACAAATGGATTAATTTAATATTAATTTAATGTTAAGGGTAACTAGGGAAAATTCCATGGAACAGAGGCCTTTCATTCATTCATTCATTTAATTAATCCTTACTAAGGGTCAAATATATTCTAGACACTATAACAGAATGACAGACACTGGGAAAGAGGTATAAGCAAAACTGACACTGTTGTTGCCCTCACTGAGCTGATTACAGCCAAATGATCTGAGCCTTTAATATTATTATTATTATTATTACCTTATTCTTAACCGGCATCCTTTCATCTTTCCAGCAGACTCTCACATACTAAATTTTTTTAAATGGACTTTGTATTTTTGAGAAGTTTAAAGCAAAATTGATTAGAAAATACTGAAACTTCCCATATGCCCCCTGCCCCAAGACAAGCACAGCCTCCCGCATTATCAACATCCTCCACCAGAGTGATACGTTTGTTCCAATAGATGAATCTACACTGACGAATCATCATCACTCAAAGCCTATAGTTTACTTTAGGGTTCACTCTTGGTATTGTATATTCTATAGATTTTGACAAATGTTTAATGACATGTCTCCACCTTTATAGTATCATTTCGAGTGGTTTCACTGCCCTAAAAGTCCTCCATGGTCTGCCTATTCACCTCTCCCTGTTCCTTAACCCCTGGCAACCACTGATCTTTTTACTGTCTCTGTATATCATATAGCTGGAGTCATACAGTATGTAACCTTTTCAGATTGGCTTTTTTCACTTAGTAGTATACATTTATGTTTCCTCAATGTCTTTTGATGGCTTGATAGCTCATTTCTTTTTAGTGCTGAGTAGTATCCCATTTTCTGGATGCACCAAGTTTATTTATCCATTCACCTACTGAAGGACACCTTGGTTGCTTTTAAGCTTTGGCAATATGAATAAAACTACTATAAACACCCAAGTATATAAGTTTTCAATTCATTTGTGTGAAAACCAAAGAGTGCAATTGCTGGATCATATGGGAAGAGTGTGTTTAGTTTTGTAAGAAATCTCCAAACTGTCTTCCAAAGTGGCTGTACCATTTTGCATTCCCAGCAACAATGAGTAAGAGTTCCTATTGCTCCAAATCCTCACCAGCATTTAGTGTTGTCAGTGTTCTGAATTTTGGCCATTCTAGTAGGTATGTAGTAATATCTCATTCTAGTTTTAATTTACAATTCCCTAGTGACATACTATGTTGAGCATTTTTTTTTTTTTTTTTGCGGTATGCGGGCCTCTCAGTGTTGTGGCCTCTCCCGTTGCAGAGCACAGGCTCCGGACGCGCAGGCTCAGTGGCCATGGCTCATGGGCCCAGCCGCTCCGCGGCATGTGGGATCTTCCCGGACTGGGGCACGAACCCGTGTCCCCTGCATTGGCAGGCGGACTCTCAACCACTGCGCCACCAGGGAAACCCTCCAATACTATTTTTTAATAAACTTTTTTATTTTAAAATAGTTTTAGATTTACAGAAAAGTTGTTGCAAAGATAGTACAGAGATTTCCCATATACTCCATACCCACTTTCCCCTACTAATATCTTGGTATGATCTGTCACAACAAATGCACTAATATTGATGATTATTATTAACTAAAGACTCTGCTTTTTCTTCAGTTTTACTTACTGTCCTTTTATTGTTTCGGGATCCTATCCAGGATATTACATTAAGTCATCGTGTCTTCTTAGGCTATGGCTTCTAGAATGTGACAGTTTCTTAGACTTTCCTTGTTTTTGATGATCTTGACAGTTTTGACAAGTTCATGTATTTTGTAGGATGTCCCTCAGTTGGGGTTTGCCTCATGTTTTTCTCATGATCAGAATAGACATATAGGTTTTTGTAGGGAAGACCACAGAGATAATGTGTCATTTTATCACGTCATATTAAGAACCCGTGCAATCAATATGTCTTATTACGTTGATGTTGATCGTGATCACCTGACTGAGGTAGCATTTGCCAGATTTCTCCACTGGAAAATTACTCTTTTTCCCCCTTTCCACACTTCAATACCATTTTTATCTGCCCATTCTTCAGATTTTGTAACATAAAAAGCCTAGAAATAAGACTTCTAAAAGTAAGTATCTCCTTGATAAAGTGAGGATGGGGAGGAAATAGAAATCCTTGCTTATTTATTAACCTTGTCCCCACCAGAAACAGGATTGTCATGGAGACCTTCAATATTCAAAATGATCAATTCTTTCTTTGCCTGTGGTCAATCAGCATGATAATCAAAAGGTGTATTGATACACATGTAATCATAACTAGAGGACTAGATGACATAAATATCCACTAATATTGGCTGAGACCCCCCAGTACCTTCATCTCACAGTCATGAATGATTCAGCAGTTGGGGCCAGAGTATAAGTGCAGGGCCCATGACTTCCTATTATCCATGGCTACGTTAGAGGAGATAGTGCCTAAACAAGGAGTGCACATTAGAGTTACATGGTGCCCAGTCTCACCCCCAAAGTTTGTGATGTATTTCGTCTGAGGCACAGTATGAGCACTGGGACTTTCAAGAGCTTCCAGATGATTCTGATGTCAGCCAAGATTGAAAACTATGGTGAGCCTAGAGGTACCCAGTGCTTCCAGTTCCCTTTCCTCTGGAAAGTGCTTTCACTGCTACAGCCAATCTTTTTGAGAATCCTTTTCTCTACTTTGTTAGCTGACGAGTCACTTTATGACTAGTACATTCTTTTTTTTTTTTTTTTTTTTTTTGCGGTACGTGGGCCTCTCACTGTTTTGGCCTCTTCTGTTGCGGAGCACAGGCTCCAGATGCGCAGGCTCAGTGGCCATGGCTCACGGGCCCAGCCGCTCCGCAGCATGTGGGATCTTCCCAGACTGGGGCACGAACCCATGTCCCCTGCATCGGCAGGCGGACTCTCAACCACTGCGCCACCAGGGAAGCCTGACTAGTACATTCTTTATGTTTGTTAAAACACCTGGCAAGTCTGATCCTGCATAGCTGGTGTGAGCTGTCCTGCAAGTGCTTGTATATTTTGTGCTTATCTTTTTCATGAAGCAATTTAGTTCTCTAATAGTCCTTGGTAAAGAGAATAATATTCCTCCCCCAGATTAACATTTTAAACATTCATTTTATATAATTTAATGTCAAATATTACATAAGCAAAATGTTGCATAATCGTGTATCTTTTTCAATGTATTTTAATTTGTTGTCATTCCATTTCCCCCTTGGAATATGTTTTTTGAATATGGCAATCATATGTTACATGTTCATACTGTCAGACACTATGATTAGTGTGGAATATTGAGATGTTTTTGATGACAACTCCATATACCTCTGTAGCTACTGTCCTTACCTCCCTCTTCCATTTCACAGCCAAATTTTTTCAAAGACTTGGTCTGCTTTCACTTCTCACTCCACTGTAGTCTAGATTTCCAGTCCCAGCCTGCTACTAAAACTATTTCAACAAGGTAATCGGGGACAAGCTGGTCACTAAATCCAGTGGAAACTTGATTTTACTTGAACTTCCTACAGCAATTGCCACTTTTGACCCTATCTTCCTTCTTAGCATACTCTCCTCTGTGCTTTTATCTCAATTCTCAGACCTTTCATTTTCAAGCTCTTCCTCTGCCCATCCCTCAAAAGTCGATTCTCTTGGGGTCCACACCTCTTCTCACTTTGTAAACCCTCTCTTTTGGCTTCCATCGCCACATATATATATATATGTTCATGATTAATAAGTCTATATTCTCAAGACAGACCTCATTCTACTGTTTCAGTCCTATGTACCTAACTATCAACGGGACATCTCAAATTAAACTCACCGTCTTCCTCTTAAAACCCATACTTTCTTCTGTTTAGAACACCTCAGTGATTTATCCTCCAATATTTACCAGTCTCCCAAAATAGAACTGAATGGTTGCTCTTCATTCTACCCCAACCCAATTCAGAGGTCTTCTGTTACCTCTCTTCCTAAGCTTTATCTAACTCCAAACAACTGTTGTTCCTATGGCAGAGTGAACTTTCTAAATCACAGATCTGATCACACCACTCTCCTTCAGATTCTCCATTTTGTTCACTGACATGTGATGCTCTTTCCTCATGGTCCTAATTCCCCAGCCTCATGTCTTCCCCAACTCATGCTCTGGTTATCTGGACCCTGATTCATTGAACATATAAGCCAGAAACCTAGAAATCTTCTTTGATGCCACTTTCTTCCTTCTCATCCTCCCACTTATTTAACCCATTACCAAATACAGTGGGTTCCACTTCTGTGTATAGATCTCATCTTCACTACCCTACTCTCATCCAGCCCTTAGTTTGGGATTAGCTTTCTAGCTAGTCCAGCTTTTATTCTTATTTTCCTTCGATTGTTCTCCAAGGTATAGCCAGAATGCACTTTTGCTACCCCAAATTTGAACATGTCACCCTAGTCCTTAAACTCGTCCCCCTGGCTTCTCATTGCTCTTCAGATAAAGGCCAAAGTCTCATTTTGGCCACATCTCACACCACTTTGACCCTGGCCATCTGTACTCCAGCCATGGTGTCCTTCAGTTACTTTGTCCTGCAGAGCCTTCCCGGACATGTTTTCTTTAGCCTTGAAGTAAATCACTTCCTCCTACATCTTGTTAACTTCTGTTAATTCCAATTCACTTTCTAAGCTCAGCTCCTCGAAGTCTACCGCAAGTGTTCTGTGATATTTCAGGTGTGATGTGATTCCTCTTATAATTGTGTCATACCACTGTGCTTTTTCTTCAGTTTGTGGTTATAATTTATTTTCATGATCATTAGACAAATACCTCTCTATCCCACCAGACTATAAACTCCAAACGAGCAGGAAGTATGGGGTTTTTTTCCCCCCTTACCACACTATCGCCAGTATCATGTATATAGTAGGTGTTCAGTCAGTATTTGTTTAATTAATTAATTAACTAATTGTGAATAATTTTAAAAATAGCATAAAAATAAATGAAAGGGATAGAAACCCACAATAAGCATTAATTTTGAATTTCTCTAAAATGCACTAAAATCAGGCATATAATTATATTGAGTTGAATATTTTGCTTTCTTTGATAAACACCTCTTAACTGTTTATATTTCATAAGGGGTAAATGCAATGTAATAGACTGAACTATATAAAATATCAAAATTTAGCATTATCTACCTTGTTTCTTACTGTATATTGGAAATCAAATTTAAATGAAGATGAGGCATTTCCAAAACGGTGAAACTAGTTTTTAAATGATTTAAGTGCCTACTATATATATATAAACACACACACACACACACACACACACACATATATGTATATATACAATGCCTTATTTATAGTTTTAAAAGGTTTAAGTTGCCAACAATGTTTTTCATTTCTGCTGTTATATTTTAAAAGAGAGAAAATTTGTAGAGACGTGGATAGACGTAGAGACTGTCATAGAGTGAAGTAAGTCAGAAAGAGAAAAATAAATATCATATATTAATTCATATATGTGGAATCTAGAAAAATGGTACAGATGAACTGTTTTGCAAGGCAGAAATAGACACACAGATGTAGAGAACAAATGTATGGACACCAAGGGAGGAAAGTGGAGGTGGTGGTGGTGGTGGTGGGATGAATTGGGAGATTGGGATTGACATGTATGCACTAATATGTATAGAATAGGTAATAAGAAGTTGCTGTATAAAAAATAAGTAAATAAAATAAATTTTTTTAAAAAGAGAGAGAGATAATGTATAACAAATCACATTTGTTTATTTGGAACTTTCAAAACTGACGACTGAAATATTTAAGGAGAAATTTCACATAGAACTGACTTATTATCATTCCCCAGGGTCAGTTGATTGTCTCTCTCTTTGTGCGCTCTCTGTGTTAGTAGCTTGTCCTGGTACTTCACTGACCCCTGGATATACAGAACCGGTAGTGTTTGAAGTTGACCCTAAAGAATATCATGTAAATGATTAGATCTCAAATTTAAATTCGGGAGAAAACTTCTGCAAATGCAAAGGTGGGTGGCATCTAAGCAATGTTGTCTACTCAGTAGTTAGATTTGCTCCATTAGGTTCTAGTTTTAACATGAGGAAGGCGGAAACTGAAAGACACTAGTAATATCCAACCAAGAAAATTATGTGCAGATTTCAAGAGGCACAGTGAGAACTGCTTGAGCTAAAGTAAGAAAGTAACAGCTACATTGTTCAGAAGTAAATGAATGTGTGCTTAATGGTAATGCGTGCTGCCTAGATATAAATACTCAAAAAAAACCTGCAACGAAAATAAAAATAAAAGGAAAAAATACCTAGTTGAGTGAACTTGAATGTAAAAAAAGATAATCAAAGGTAAGAGAGATACATGCAAATCAGTGTGTGAGCTATCATTTACAAAGGAACACTGGAAATATGTAGAACAGAGGTAAGAGAAAGTAAAAATAAGAAAATCTAAGATAGAGAATGAAAGGAAGATTGTACAACATATTAGGATAAATGAGAAGACATTTGTCAAATACCCTAAGGACAAGATAATAGTGAGTTAGAAGGAAGCTGACTAAGGGATGGGATGGCAATTTAATAAAATACAAGGAGAGCCAAACTGAATCAGGCAGACAGCTCCTATCATGTACTATTTAGCCTTCATCTGTAACATTATCAATAGCCTGTCCTGGATGAAACTGATTTTTGTAAA
The DNA here is from genome assembly GCF_000442215.2 of Lipotes vexillifer. NCBI lineage: Eukaryota > Metazoa > Chordata > Mammalia > Artiodactyla > Lipotidae > Lipotes > Lipotes vexillifer. Next base: position 523,758 of record NW_006776635.1, read on the forward strand.
TTTCACTTTTTACAATCTTATCAGCACTCCCCATAGGTGATAGTGTATTTGTAATTGCCTTTCTTTAAGGAGTCTCTCCTGGGTGGTTTTGATAAGGTGACTCTTCAACTTCATTACTGTGCAATGAGACAGGATTTTTTTTTTTTTTTTTTTTTTTTTTTTTTTTTTTTTTAACCGCGCCTCACGGCATGTGGGATCCTAGTTCCCCAACCAGGGATCAAACCTGCACCCCCTGCATTGGAAGGCAGAGTCTTAACCACTGGGCCACCAGGGACATGATTTTTTTTTTTAATGTATCTATATGATATTCTGATATGGATTTTTAAATATGTTTACTAAAACCTAAAGCTTATGCACCTAAAATACATAAAAGCTGGAGCTGTGTCCCTCCTCCCACCCAGAATGCTTAACTTTTTCAAGTATCTTCCCAGTCCTCCTGAATGTTAGCCAAACATAAGTTAATGTTTAATACAGACAGCATACAAGGCTGTGAGACAGAAAATTTGTGTCTTGTCCCCTGTGTCCTATATGTGTGAGTTCAGAGAAGTCACTTAACCTCTTCATACCTTCATCCTCACCAGTGTGAAAATAGGGATCGTGCCCTCTATGTATCTCTAAAGGCAGGAAGAGTAAACGAAACACAAGAGTACTGTCAGCCCTCTGAACACGCATATCAATCTGGGGTACAGCTGAGCCTGGCTGTGTAACCTGCCTCTCAGAGGGCTAATAAAAAGAGATTTTTCTTTCTCCACCAGGCTTTAGAACTTCAAAGTAATAGTTTGTTTGATTATTATTACATCAGTCAGTCACCAAACATCCTTGACCCCCTACAGTTTGCCAGGCACTGTGCCTGGCACTCGGAGGAATAAGAAAGAGATAAGATATAACCCTAGCCCCCAAGGATTGCGATTCAATAGATATGACGAAACACCTAAAAAAATAATTACCCACAACAGTCATGAATAGTGGTAATGATAGTTGTTTTTGAAAATCTAAGAAAGGAGCGTATGGGTCAAAATCATTGGGGATGCCTTCACAGAGAAGGTGAAGTTGGAAGCAAATCATCTTGGGGGCTGGATTTATTTTGGGTGATTGGAGAGGAGTTAGGGAGCAATAGTGTGAACAAAGCTTTTTCTGGAAAGGTAGGCAATAAGTAGGCAATAAGAATGGCAATAATGTTGACAAGATTAGTTAGGAAATTGTTTAGTCATATATTTAACAACATTCATTCAATATTTGCTGTAAGTGAGATATCATACTAGAAGCTGGATATAAAGTGATGAGCAAACAGACCAAGTTTTTGTCCTCTTAGAGCTTACTTTTTAGTCAGGTAGCCATTACATAGGTATGCCAACACGTAAATAGTAATTCTAAAATGCATGGAGCTATGAAGGAAATATTCTTCTGCAGGAAGCTGAGAAACCTAGATAGGTGCCCTGGGGATGGCCACACCAAGAAGAGATACTTATTAAACTGAAAGCTGATGGATGACAAGGTTCCAGCCACTAAAGTGTTGAGCAGAAGCTCATTCCAGGCAAAGACAACAGAATATGAGAAGACCCTAAGAAGGGAAGAGATTGGCATATTGCATATAAAAGGAAGCCAGGGAAGCTGATTGCATAGGGTCTTAATTATAACATTTTTGACTTATTTCTTACCATGGGTCATGTAGTATTCCTCACATCTTAATATTGGAGTACTCATGTTATTGGTACTGAGTGTATTAACAATGACTCTTACACATTTTTGTATAAATTAACTTGGTAAGTAGAAGTCAAGGCATTGAATATTATCTTGATCATCCAGAATTTTAAAAGGAGAGTGTATCAGTATACATTTATTTTCAAGAAATTAGATGCTTTGAGCATATAAGAGTTGGAAAGCTCGATAGTGTGAGATTTATGGGAATTATTACCTTTTAGTAATGTAAATAAGATACTGATGAAGCAAAAAATAAATTTTAGTTCAAATTATAATGTATATTTTCTGTATAGTAAGTGATACTAGTGCTGGTGGTATATTAATTCTTAAGATATTGCAAGATGATAATAATGTAGATCAAATCCCTTATAGTATTCTGTGATATGTGAAAATAGTAGAGATATTATAGAACACAGTAAAATCCAGACTAGACAAATATCTAAAGCAGTTTAGATGACCAACATCTTAAGCAGCTGACCTTAGTAATTCAAAAGCAACATTTAAAAAATTATGTGAGCATACATTTGTGTGGTGTGTTTGTGTAGAGTTTCTTGACCCAACTGGACCTCGAATTTAAAAGTGAAAATAATTCCAATGTTAATGTTTTGGAAGAGTTAATCCAGAGCATTCTAATATATTGATTAACACATGCCAAATCATTTTGTATACATACTGAAACTATAAAGAGGAATTTTTAAAACTTCCATTGGATTCTTTTCCTTTCATTCTTTTATTTGTGGTGATAACATTTAAAGGTTGAGAAATTAGATGATAATGGTTGGACTTTATATTCTACCTTTTATCTAAAACCTTGAAAACTTACATGAATTAAACCTCTTATTGCCCCCTGGGAAATTATAAAATGCACTATAATTCCTGCAGCACCTCCTACCATGTTCTGTGCTGGCCAGACATTTAGTTCTATCTTAAGTTCTATTTAAAATCCGTTTATGTATAAAACAATTTAGATTCTCTGGGCATGTCTAAAATGCAAGCACTCTGGTACAAGACTGTGGAGTATTAATACTCTGCCAGCTTGAACCTTTATTTAAATTGTACTGAGGCAGTTTGTGATTCTTTGATTCATTTTCTGTAGTTAGATTATCCCTATTTTTTAGAAAAGGAAGTCATATTTATTATCATATGCATACACATTAAAAAACGAAGTATAAACCTATTACAAGGTGCTCTAAGCCTTATAGTATCTGAAACTTGTAATGTTACACATGCCATTTGATTACATATGGTATATCTTAACTATGAACACATTAAATGGATTCCATTGTGTCAAATGATATTTTCAATGTGAATAAGGGTGAAACAATATGAGGACGTTCTTTGGGAGGTGGGGCTGTTGTAGAGTTCTGTTCTATTTTGTTGACAGTAATATATGGTCCTGTGATTACTGGAATCTTTTCCGGTGATGTCATATGGGGAAAGTTAACATTTATTCTTCTTTAACATTTTACTAAATCTTTACAGTGTTATAAAACAAGCATTTACTACTTAGTAGCTAAGCATTCCCTTTCTTTGTTTCTTTAATTAATGTATTGATCTAAACCGAATCTATAGGATCAAGCTGATTGAGACAGGTTGTCTGTGCCTCTTTCGAGAGATCATTGCTACACTCCACACTTTTTCGGTAAATAAAATATGGACAAAACTGCAACATGTGCAGGCTGAAGAATCCATTAAAGACTTTTGGCAATAGTACCTTAAAAATATTTCAAAAATAATTCTGCTTTATGGCTTCTACTGTGCCATTGCGTACAATGAGGGTTTTAAAAAGACCAAATACAGCTCTCTGATTTCCATTTAATGGAAGAAGTAATAAAGCTTAATTGTATATTTGAGCACGGGCATCATTTCCAGTACATCTGATCAATAATTCATCAATTTCCTTTGGCTCAAAGTAATATTTGAAAGAAAATGCAGCCGGTGAGAGCTTATCTAGCTGTAGCTTCATCATCTGTATTAATTATGCTTTTCCCGAATTTGGTTCATTAGGCTACCAAAGTGACAGCAGATGGTGAGCAAACTGGACAGGATGCAGAGAGGACCAACACGAGAGCAAACTCCTTAGGAGAATTCGTTAAGGACCTGGCCCAGCACGCAGAAGGTATTAGAAAAGTCACAATTTAATCATTATTTCTCCTATCAGGAAAAGAAAAAAAGGATTGCACAGGACTGGAATTTCTCTAGCAAGAGATGACATTTCTAAATTTAAGGGTTGCACTTTTTTTAAGTTTTTTGATCAAGATATTCAAGGGCATTATCAACGGAGAATCTATAGCCTACAGTGTTAAATTTGTGACAGAACTCAGCGAATTAGGAATTATGAGTACAGAATAGCAGTAAATTGAATGCATTCCTTTATGAATGCTCTGATCCTTGAGGAATGGCTATTGTGATCAAATATGATTAAATTAGTTAATGGGCAACTTATCCTCTGCTATGGTGCTGTTTTTGTATTCAGAACTATTTAAAGGATCCTTGATTTTTAAAAAAAAAGTTAATTTTATTGTTCTGCTCAGTACCTTAAAGCAGCACTTTAATTTCTCAAAATGGCTTTTAAATACTTGGTACCAGTTTTTAATGAACATCTATTGTTTGGGATTTGGTTGTGCTACCTTACCAGAAGCTCTACTGCATTTAGTCCACAATTCTCAAGGAGTTAGTTCTTGGCATCTACCAATCTGATTTGAGAATCAAAGTGGAAGCCATTTTTAGGCAAAAGCCCAGATTAAGAAACTCAAAGAAAACAGATCATGCAAAAAGAAAAAAAAAAACAACCCTCAAAAAACAAAACAACAAAACATTAGTTCTTAAATATCTACTAATATATGATAAACATACATGCATGTTGAGAAAATAGGAAAAAGTGTTTTCTTTTTGCTTTAAAAATAAAACATTTTTATTGCTCTATAATGTTATACATTTTAGATACTTTGCTTTCTAATAGAGCCAAATAAATCAGGACATGAGGACCTTCAAGGCATATCCTGACAGGTCAGTCTTAGGAATCACTGGCCAAGAAGAGACAGAAACTTCCAAAGATTCCCCACAGCAAGAAACAGTAGAGTTTTAATCTGAGGCATAATCTCAGGCAAGACGTGTCAGGATCCGAAACAGAAGTTACTCCTACCAAAAAAATCTCAGTTAACTCGTTGTGGTTTCTCCTCTGCTAGATGAAGTCCTTTCCCTGTTTTTATTTTCCAGTAATGCTATTTGAAAGTGTCCACCCTCCCTTCCTCCCACCAAAAATATCCCATTGCAGATAGAGCACATTCACTCTACCTGGATCCCTGAAGACATTAGTCAGTACTCCAGGGACTCTCCTTTTCCCTCCAACTCAGTCTCAAACACTAACACCCAGCAGCCTATCCTAGGAACTAATCTTGATCATTTCAATCAAATGTTGCTACATAAGAATAAATCCTAATACACGTTTCCGATAGACTCCAGTACCAGCACTGCCTACTTTATCTACATCTTTGTGCGTGCCACAAAGGCACCAGCAGGGGGCAGAGTGGAGATGATATTTAACCCAGGCTTGGCTCACCATCCACAATCCATCAATCAAAGAAAGAGGTTATGGCATCAAAGGTGTCTCCCATTTCCTACATTGTGCATCAGTCAGGTGGTCTGGCTGTCTCTGTCCAAATGGGGCACCTTTTTCTAATTCATGTGAAGTGCCATGTGGATAGCTGTGATCCCATACCCGAGGACAATATGAATACTACTCTCTTCTTCCACCAGGTACTAACGTAAATGATAACAAAAATGGTAACCACAGCTCTTTGTAAAAGAACTTTGACAGAATTAATCTAACTATTAAAATTTCATGAAAATTCAAATTTGAATATTCCAGAGTTAAATCATAAAGGGTTTACATATATATAACAAGGCTTGGATGTCTACGGGATTTTTTTTTTTTTTTTTTTTTTTGCGGTACGGGGGCCTCTCACTGTTGTGGCCTCTCCCGTTGCGGACCACAGGCTCCGGACGCGCAGGCTCAGCGGCCATGGCTCACGGGCCCAGTCGCTCCGCGGCATGTGGGATCTTCCCGGACAGGGGCACAAACCCGTGTCCCCTGCATCGGCAGGCGGACTCTCAACCACTGCGCCACCAGGGAAGCCCATATGGGATTTTTTTTAAAAAAGAAAACTCACTAAAAACTTTGAGTTATACAACACACCTATACTTTTTTTCCCCTCTCGAAACTATAATAATGGTGGATAATCATCAGTGTTTCTATTTTTATTAGTGGTAATAAATTGCTGTGGGAAAAGTGCATGCTTCAGCCTGGCATTTGTCTATTTCAGTTTACTTTTTAGATAGATGAAATACCTTACTCAGACTATATATATTCCATTATAAGTCATAGCCTCAATATAGAAATCAACTTCTATTAATCTAAGGCGTTATCTCACTATAACTTTATAAAGTCTGTTGTGCTATGACTCCTGATTCGATCATGAATAAACTATATTTTATTCCACACACTATTAAAATTAATGAGTGAATGTATCTAAACCCATTAGCATATGTTCTGATGTATAATAGGACTTAAGAAATGCTGGACACTCTTCTTTCCTGTGTTTCAGGGCACGATAGTATTAGTCATTCATGATAAATTTACCCATTATAGGATATTTTTCTCAGGTTCAGCATGAAAAACAGCTCTGCTTCTCCTGAGGAATTTATTTATTTAGTTTGTATGTTATAGATACTGTATACCTCTCAAAATACTCCTTTTTGTCCTGATGCGTTGGCTACTAAGCTGCTTAACACTAGATTTAGGATCCACTGCCCTGGGCATAACAGCATGCCTTTCTGTCTAGTAACTCTTTGCCTGATTTACATTAATTTTTTTAATGTTTGCTCCATTTCCTTTTATATTTATTTTATCTTGTTTTAAAGATATTTTAAAATGACTTTAAATTCCCTTTGTAATAAGTTAGAAAGAAAAGATAATTAAATTTAAAAGATGTGTTTATGTTGCAAGTATTTTTAATACTGTTGAAAACATACTGAAGTGATATTGTATATCTTGGAATAATAGACTACGTAACACATTTATCTTTAGTTTAAAAGTACTCAGAGAAGTTCCAAATTCCATGTATAGAAGCAAAGGAGCAATCAGACCTCTTCTATTAAAATAATGCTGCTTTTTTAATATAGCATCATTTTGCTAAAGCAGTTTTTGTGTACCCTAATAATTTCTTCTGGTTGCTTACATATTGCTTTAATTTAAAAGAAGTGATGCAATCCATCTTTTCCTTTTCTCACTCCATCATTCTTTTTCCACCAAATTCTTCTCTGTAGAAATTTAGCTGTGAAATTAGACCACAAAAGAAATAGTGAGGGCTTCCCTGGTGGCGCAGTGGTTGGGAGTCCGCCTGCCAATGCAGGGTGTGTGGGTTCGTGCCCCGGTCCGGGAGGATCCCACATGCCGCGGAGAGGCTGGGCTCGTGAGCCATGGCCGCTGGGCCTGCACATCCGGAGCCTGTGCTCCGCAACGGGAGAGGCCACAACAGTGAGAGGCCCACGTACCGCAAAAAAAAAAAAAAAGAAAAAAAGAAATAGTGAGGCTGCATCTCACATTCCTTCCTTCCTCAATACCACCTAGGCCCAGGACCTAAATTGCATCAAATTTCCAAAAACGTCTTTAAGCAAAGTTCATTCATGTATTCATTTAATAATGAAAAAACATACAGCTTTGTCAGGTTGGAAAGTGGGGCTTATCCCTTTCATTAAAAAAAAAAAAAAATGTGAAGAAAAATGATGTCATTGGTTACTTACATGCTACAATTGGTTAAAATCAACTGTACAGATAGGCATGCACTCAGACCAAAGGATGGGGCTGTATCATCAGTAGAGCCAAATCTACTACTACCTTTCTTGAAATCTAAAGAGTAGAAACCTTCTTACATTTAATCATCAGCATCAGCTTCCCCATAGTCTGCTGGACCAAGGAGCTTTCCAGTCAATCGTGCATGGTTACCATGTTTCCTTAACAAGAATGACATGGCCTAGGTGATATCTTACTAATCATAGTGGTGGAATCTTAAGAAGGTCCTTTGGCATATGTCAAGGGATGACTATGAAGTAGTCAGCCAGAGAGTAGGCACCCTCACCTACTTCTAAGAATAGCACCTGAGCAATAATTTCTACCACAGGGCTAAGAATGGCCATATTTGTTCTTTAAAAGACCTGATTTAGATTGTTCTGCAGATTAAACTATGGTTATCAGAAATAACAGGTTGTCTGCAGCAATTTTCTAACCAAAGACATTTATCATTAAAAAAGAATTAGAAAGATGCATTTTGGAAAGGGTAGAATTAGAGACTGAAACTCAATTTCTTCTACTAACCCAAGATTCTCAAACTCTACGTGCATCAGAAGATCCTGGAGGGCTTGTTAAAAACACAAATTGCTGGTCCACACCCCAGACTTTTTGACTCAATAGGTCTGTGATGGGACCTGAGAATATACATTTCTAACAAGTTCCCAGGTGATCTGATGTTGCTAATTTGGGGACCACATTTCAGAACCACTGTACTAACCCACCATGTCACATCCCCATGGCTGGTCTACTTTGCCTAACTATGTGCGCTTCTTTCAGGAGCTCTGTTCATATGACCCTTGGAACAGCTCCCACCAGTGTTAATCCGAAAAGTTTCTCCAAGAATAGAAATGAGTTTTGAAAATTCTTTAGCTCTTAAAGAGGTCTTAGGATACAGCTTTGAATGGTAGAAAATGTCTCTTGGCCAACCCATAGCCTTTATTCAGGGTATTTTCATAGGTAATATTATATAATAGAAATAGTGTTCAGAAGATAAAAGAGTTCAGAAAAACACCTCTCTTCATCTTGCTAAATTAATGCTCCATAGAACACACTTCAGGAAAAGTTGGTCTAAAACTAAAGTAGAACTGTGTACATGTTTCAGTTCACCAATTTTTCAAACTATTATTTGACATAGAATTCTTTTTTCAAATGAAATCTTGCCCAGAGCACCAACCTATAAAACAGGTTCTTGGCAGAGTAGATATCATTTGTAGAATACCTGAAGCGCCTGGAGAATCCTAAGATTCCAAAGAGCACAGTTTGAAAACCTATTTAGTGCGTAATAAACACAGACTCTTAGGATGGCTGTTATTGCTGGAGGGTATCTGTGAGCCCTAATGCATAATGCCTGTCCGTAGATAGGGGCTCCTTTCCTCATTCCTTTACACAGATCAACACAGAACTGTGTGGAAGTACAAGGGCAGGTTCGTTTTGAGAGATCTCATCACTGATAGTGTTTCTATACTCAGGGTTTTAAAATTGAATATGATTGTGTCTTATCAGCAATGCAGACCTTGCATTTTCAGCTTCCAAGTGTTATGCTACATGTCTCATTTTTTACCTCTTACCTGAAGAAGGTTTGAGCTATTTGTTTACTTTATTTCTTCCTTTTGGGGTAGAAACACTGTGTTTTAATTACTGTGTCCCCCTAAAAGCAATATAATATGAAGAAATATGTCACATTTCCTTGTTTGTTATAGCAACTGCCTCTCTGTTTCCCAGCAGGAACACCCATGACAAACAACATTTCTCTTAGAGATGGTGGGGAAGAGCAGGTGCTGGGTGCCATTTTTGCATGTGGCATTTAGTTTACTAATTTGCAAAATTTGTTTTACCCCCTGCAGCTGTAAATGAAAAAGCTGTAAAACTAAATGAAACTCTAGGAATTCAAGGCAAGGCCTTTGAGAGAAATTTGCAAGAGCTTCAGAATGAAGTTGATAAGATGATGACAGAACTGAGGAGGAAAAATCTAGACACACAAAAGGAAGTTGCTGAAGATGAGTTGGTGTGAGTAGAAGCTCTATTGCTTTTGCATTTGATAAACTGAGCTTTTCCAAAGTGTTGTTTAGAGATCTCTAAATTTTCCATCACATATCAGTAGGAGATACTTTGTTCTTTATTAATTTTTCATCTACTTAGTTATAATTTGTCTTGCTCTAAAACGGATCGAAGGCATGTTTATACCTATATATGAATAATCAAGTAAATGATCTTTTTTTGGTGCTGTCCCTTCTGCAATTAGGCTAATGGTCTTGCTTTATTAATTTCCATTACTAGGGCCTTTAGAACTATTAATTTTTTCTGTTTTAATAAAAATATCTTTGGATAAATAAAGTTATGAATTTAACAGGCCATCCTATACATTTTGTCATCTTAGGAAATACTGAATAGAAGAATTGTCAAATAATACATGCCTAATACTATGAAATAAAGTTTGGGAATTTGAGGTTGTGACTAATGATAGTGATTTTACTAATGCCAATGAATTCCTGTGACCTTACACTCAATAAAAAAATACATTTTTACATTCGTAGTCAGCTAACTTCTAAGTGATGGTGTTATTAATAATCAAATAGTATATACGAAATCAGCAACATTAGCAACACCTAAGAACTTGTTAGAAATACAAATTATCAAACCCCACCCTAGACCTACTGAATCAGAAACTTTTGGGATGGGGCCCAGCAATCTGTTTTGACAAGTTCTTCAGGAAATTATGATGCCTTTTAGTTTGAGAACTACTGCTCTTCAAATATTTAGCCTTCCTTAAAGGGCTCAGATAGTATCACTTTAGGAAAACCATTAAGTTGAATCCAGGAAACTCCCAGAACACTCAGTTCAAAGGAAAAGAAAAGTAGGTCAAAATTATATCATACTAGCATGTCAACAGCATGGCGCTATATTCACAGTTTCTAACCAAACATATCAATATTCATATCTTATATTCAAAGTAACAGAGAAAATATCTCATCGTTAATCAGGTAGATTTTATTTTTGGTGTGTGAAGTAAATCATAAAACTGATTTCATCAGCCACATTATGAGAATAACATGAGATCCCTTCCAAATGAAAATGTTATATTAGTAATCAATTTAAATTGTGTGGATGTTTTTTCTTCTTTAGTTTTAATTATAAATGCTCTGGCCACTTTTCAGCTCTCAGTTTTCAACTTCGTTTAGCACACAGTCAATCTGCCTTAAATATTGTTTTTAATTTTTTCCATAGTTTTAATGTTAGCATTTCTTTGTAGCACTGTTTAATACCAATAAACCCTGAGGCGGTGGCCAGGGCTTATTGTCTCTTATTGGGCTGGGGTGTTTATAGAGCTGCAGAAGCCCTTCTGAAGAAAGTGAAGAAGCTGTTTGGAGAATCCAGAGGGAAAAATGAAGAAATAGAGAAGGATCTCCGGGAGAAACTGGCAGACTACCAAAGCAAGGTTGATGATGCTTGGGACCTGTTGAGAGAAGCCACAGATAAAATCAAAGAAGCTAATCTCTTATCTGCAGAAAACCAGAAAAACATGACTGCTTTGGAGGTGAGTCTTAGAGGCTCTTTCATCTGAATCTGGGAGCACGGGGTGGAAGTTTGACCCTGGCGGAGTAAGTCAAGTTGATGCAAGTTGATGCACACGCATGAAACCAAGTGTGACAACTCTGAAAGGAGACTTCTAAGAAGCAGAACGGGGAATGATCCTTCTTTTTGTTTTTTAATGAATGATCATTGCCCATATAATCAAATAAAATTTAGATAACTTAAACTATTTAAGATTTTTAAGGGCAGAATGGTACAGTGGAATGAGATCTTTACTGGGAGTCAGGGGTCCTTGGTCTTAACGACAACTGTGCCACTAACTAGAAGTACTAGTGTGAGCAAGTCAGTTAAAGTCTCAAAGCATCAGTCTCTCAACTATACAATGAGTGCATTACACTAGGGCATATCTAGAGTTTCTTCAAATACTAATACCATATGATTGTACAGTCCACCCAACCTGATCCACAAACCATGGTTTAGACATCCGGCTGCCATGAATCACAGAAGTGCCAAGGATTTTCTAATGGAATTGGGGCACAGAAGAAACAGCTCACTGAGAGACCAGAGCCTGGGAAGTTTTTGGTTCTCTTCTTTGCAACATGTTCTATGAAAATGATATTTTACAACAGACTAACAAGAGCAGATCAAGTCTGCGTTATTTTTGTCTCCTTTTCCTCAGACAAGAGAGTTCACTCCTTAAGAAATGATAGGCAGCTTCTGCCTTTTTTAGAGTGCTAATGAAGCTAGAACTAAAACAGAGCCTTCCATCCGTTCCTTCCTTTCTCCCTGCCTTCCTATTTCCCTTCTTTCCTTCTCTCCTTCCTTTCTCTCCCTTTCTCTCTCATTTCTTTCTTAATATTTAACATGGCACACTGATCACTTTTCCCTAC
>NW_006776635.1:535790-585933 GCF_000442215.2 Lipotes vexillifer
TTCCCTACAGTGAATTCAGCACATATGATGGCACAAACCTGTATTTAGCATTAAAAAGAAAAAAAACTTCCTCACCAGAAACAAAATTACCTTTGTTCTTTTCAAAGTATTTGACCCCAACAGACCTGAAAACAGTAGCAGACCTTTATCTCTTCTAACATAAAATTTTACCTGCAGCTATAACTGAACACTCTCTGGCATATATTATGCTCTCAAAACTGTTCATGGAATGACAGTTGAATAAAAAGAATCTGGATTTTTGTTATCCTTTCATTTCTTTCCATTTTCCTTTGGATTAAGAAGTAAAAGGATGAATTAATTTTTTTTTTATTTTTATTTTTTTTTATTTATTTTTTTGGCAGTATGTGGGCTTCTCCCGTTGTGGAGCACAGGCTCGGGACGCGCAGGCTCAGCAGCCATGGCTCATGGGCCCAGCCGCTCCGCGGCATGTGGGATCTACCCGGACCGGGGCACGAACCCGTGTCCCCTGCATCGGCAGGCGGACTCTCAACCACTGCGCCACCAGGGAAGCCCTGAATTAATTTTTTAAAAGAATTGTTTTCTGGATCCGTCTCCTGGGACTTAGCCTTGTCATTTTGATAGAGGATTGAGAAGACTCACTGATGTATCTAATCTTAACCAATTTGGAATCTACTGACATGCTGGCAATATTAAAGAAAAAGCACTGTCTTGTTAGGCAGGATGCTAGGCTGCCTTCATATCCCAGGCTCCCGCATGATTCATCTTGCTCGGTGATACACCAGTGGTGTAACTTACCCGGAGGTGCACCACTCCATTTTATGGCAACAGTTTAAGAAATTAAAATTACCTGTGTGGAAAGTATAATAAGCATCTGGGAAGTATTTCAAGAAGAGTTGTAGTGGCACAGTAAATGGTGCTTTTAGCTATTCCCTCATTTTAGTGATGTTTAAAACCAAGAGCCATCATTCTTGGGTAACCCTAGAGAAGCCTGGAGCTTATGTAGTCAGTATTGAAGTGTAAGTTGTCCTTCTTGTATTTTCATTTTACACGTGATGCTTAACTAAAGCCTTGTTTAAAACTTACTAGAATAAATAGATAAACTGACTAAATTAATATGAACAAGGCAGAGCTTATTTAAGGTTGCTTGCCAAGGCTGATTAAGGTTGATTGCCAAGGTTGATGCTAGACTGGCCAATAAAGCATCACCTGTTTAGAGTTTGCTAAACAGATGCATCCCCTGGGCTCCCACCCAGAATCTGAGGTAGCTGGTCTGAGGTGTGGTCCAGGGTCCATATTCTAAAACATCCCCTGGGTTAATCTGATGTACATATAGATTTTAAAAGAACTGATATGTTGTATCCACTTGATTGAGTAATTAGTTGTGCTTTAAATAAATGACTTCATTGAGCCTGTGCCCATAAAAAGGTGATATAATTAAGACCCAACACATTTTTTTTAATTTAAGGAAGTAAGCATGTAATGTTTATTATTAAAAACATTTATCAAACCCCTACTAAGTTCAGGAAATGTACTAAACAAAAACTGAGGATATCAAACGCTGGTCCTCATGGTGCGGTCCTTGGAACAGCAGCATTAGCATCACCTAGACACTTGTTAATAATGCAAATTCTCAGGTTCCCCCCAAACCTATCAACGCAGAAACTGGGAGTGGAGCCCAGCAACCTGTGTTTTTAAAATCCTGCCCATGATTCAGATGCAGCCTGAAGCTTTAAAGACACATATTGATATAAAAAATAAAACACCTGATGACTGATGACACCTGATGAAGTCTGATGACTTCAGGTGACTTGTATTTAGTGGGAGGCTCACACAAGGAAACTAGTCTGTACACTACAGGAGTTATCATGGAGGTATGCAAAGGAAGGGCATGGAAATCACCCCTGGATTTAGGAAGGGCTTCATAGAAAGCCCTTAGAAATGCACAATCTCAATGACTTTTTGGGAACTACCAACTCAGGATCTGCATTTAACAAGAACCCTAAGTGATTGATATACACAATAAAATTTGAGAGAAATTGGTTTAGAACACAGCCTGGCGCACAGTGAACACTACAGAATTGTTAACTATTATAATTACCTTATTTTCTTTTCCCTAGAACTCATTTATCTGAATTATATTTTATAGGGTGGCCATCGGTTATAGAAACATAGGTAATACGATTTTATTTTTTGTATAGATTGAACCATCTTGATTGCTTCTTCTAAGAGTTGCTAAAAGCACAGCCTATTTAATGATAATCAGACTCCAATTCATCACAAGATGCGTGCACAGGGAGGAGAGGAAGTCATAGAGGACTTGACACGTGTGCTAAGTCCCGAAGGGTGAGCTCTCGTGAGTCAAAGTAGCAAAGGAAGAACATTCCAGAAATAAGAAAAAAAACACATGCAAACATATAGACATTTTGGAGAAATGTCAGTGATTTGATAGGATTGGAATAAAGACTGCCTGTGAACTAGTGAGGGGATAGAAAGCCAGCAAAGACAGAGAGGATCCAGACCTTGAGTTATAAGAGAACTGCATTCTGAGAACGAAGCTGAGGAATTTGGTTTTATCCTGAAATCTGTCAGAAGCAATTGAAATATTGGAGTCATGGATTAAAATTATATTTTGGAGACTTTCTGAGTGGTTCATGTAAACTGGAGGATTGGTTTTGTATTGGAAACTAGTGTGATATAAGGCTAGGAAAGCAGGCAGGAATAATATGCAGATGTCTGTTAGACACCTACCATTATCAAGATGCTATTGGTAACCAGGGTGTTAGAGGCTGAATAGGAATGATTTCTGGCCGCAGAGAACTTACGATTTCCTGAAAATTCAGGCATTTTAACCTTTCATTATATGTAACACTGTGATTAATATGGGCTGGGAGAATCAAACACCAAAATGATGGCATCATAGAAGTTGATAGAAATGATGGAGCAGCATAAGCAGAAACACAGTGCTTTGCAAGTATGATCTTAGGAAATGTCGAATAGAGCAGTGATACTTGTTCATAAGCTACATAAGTCTGTAGCAGAAGATGGCTCTGAAAATGGGCCTTTGGAGCCAGATCACAGAAGGCTTTGAATGCTACTTTCTAGAATGGGACAGGGTTAGAATGCCATTTCCAGCAATGGAGAAGAGGCAGAGGAAACTGTGGGCTGAGGAGCAAAGAGAAGATGAGCAATTCAATCAAGCAAAGTAACGTGTTTTGAGCAGTCTGTCCCCAAGTTTACCATTATGACCTTGAACAGGAAGAAGCTGGAAGAAAGGGAAGAATGAGTTGCTAGATGAAGACAGACAGGAAGATAACTTTTGTAAGTTCTTAATCCACCCCCCAGCAACCCCCCTCAGCAAAAAAAAAAACCAGGTGTTAAACTTACAAAGCTCTGGAATGAATTAAGATCTAATTAGAAGTTAAAAGTAGAAATACAACAACTTTGGCGTCTAATCAGAATCACTTAACAATTATGCTTGTGGTATACACTTGGAGAATAATTCTCTCTAAACATGAGCCCCCCGTTTGCTCCTCAAAGCTTCCTATCTTTAAGTATTTTATATCCTACATCCTTCTCTATCCATTCCCTGCCTTTATTTATTTTTATAGCACTCATCATTAAAAATATACATTAATATATTCATTCAATTTTTTTCCCTCCAGAAAGCCATGAGAAACATGCCTTCTGGCCCAGTGTATCTCCAGGGCAGAGAGTAGTACCCGGCACAAAGACAGAACAGAAGTGTTCTTTCTCAATGAAGAAAGTACTATAAAGCAAACACAAATAAATGTTATATCAATGCTTTTATAAATATTTAGGAGCTCCAAATCTTCATCTTTCCTTGGTTCAAAGCTAGATTTCCTTAGTGTCTAATCTGAAACTAGCTACCCCTGAAATCTCTATAATCCCTAGATCATTTCTGCTTCAATGTGATTAAAAAAAAAAAAGCACATTTTGATCTTTGCATAACACTGGGTTCCTTAAAGTGACTCAAAGAGAGCTTTTTTCTAACTCACTGCTTAATTGAAACCAAAATGAATGTAGCTCTTCACCTCACATATAGGCGGAAATGTTCTCCCTCCTATTGATACAGCATTTTGTTACCTTGATTCATAAATGCAAACCAGCCATGCTAAAGAAAGTTTCCTGAATGTCTGTCCAGGGTCAATTTTAAATCAGTTCATATAAAAAGCTAAGGGCTAAAACTGATAGTTATATAAGAGTGTCAGATCTTTGGAAAATAAGATATGCCTTATAACCAGGAACATCAGGACTACCTGTACATTTGCTGTTCGTGAAGGGAGAGTGAAATTTCTCTGATTTAGCCAGGCATGGGAGTAGTTGAATGAACCAAGAGTCACCAGTGCAAACAGAACTGTTTATTGAGGAAACTCTTCTAGGTACTGGAGATAAAGTGATACAAAGACTGTTTTATGGAATTTATATTATAGTGAGAAAGATAGTCACTAAACCAATAAATAAGAATATAATATGGCCATAAAGTCTAGAGCATAGCTAATATACATAATAAGTGACTTGTTCTCAGTATATTGCCTGATGAATTAAATGTTATCCTTCGTCCACTAGGTCCAGCTCAATGGGCTGTACTTTTCCTCTCCTCCCTGTGCACGCATCTTGTGATGAATTGGTGTCTGATTATCATTAAATAGGCTGTGCTTTTAGCAACTCTTAGAAGAAGCAATCAAGATGGTTCAATCTATACAAAAAAATAAAATCATATTACCTATGTTTCTATAACCGATGGCCACCCTATAAAATATAATTCAGATAAATGAGTTCTAGGGAAAAGAAAATAAGGTAATTATAATAGTTAACAATTCTGTAGTGTTCACTGTGTGCCAGGCTGTGTTCTAAACCAATTTCTCTCAAATTTTATTGTGTATATCAATCACTTAGGGTTCTTGTTAAATGCAGATCCTGAGTTGGTAGTTCCCAAAAAGGCATTGAGATTGTGCATTTCTAAGAAGCTTCCCAGTGATGCCAATGCTGCTGGTCAGTGGGCCATATTTTGAGTATTGAGAGAATAAGCATTTTACGTGAAGCTAAATGGAGGAGGAAACAAGGCAAGGAACTGGGGAAGGGCACATGATGAAGGCAACTGCAACTGTAAAGGCTCAGAGGCAGGAATAAGATGTGTGTACTGGCAGCAGATTGAAGTGGTTGGTGAAGAGGTAGGGAAAGTAGGGTATGAAATTAGCACTATCCAGTGCAAGTAAGAAGTGTGATTTCCAGAATTGGAAAGTCAGTGCTTTCACAGCTCAAGACCGAAGCTCTATCATTAGGTAGACTGGGATTCAAATCTTAACTAAAATCTTAACTACACTGTACTAACTGTGTGACCTTGGGTAAATCACTTAACTTGTTCAATTTTCTATTCATTTAAAAGGTGATAAACACAGGACGTGTGTTAGTTTAGAATTAAATGAGAAAAGCTTATAAACTACCTGGCACATACTGAAATCTAAATGAATATATAAGCTAGCATAATTATTTATATAAAAAGCGTAAGTGGCAAAGGCTTAAAATTATAATTGATGCAGTTAAATCCACAGGTAAAAAGGTAATTGAAAGAATGAGTCAGAAATAGAAAGAAAAAAAAGGCAAAATTATGTTCCAAAAGGAGAAATAACACTATATCTTTCTCATTGATTTTACTCTTCCGGACTAGGAATGAGTTTCATGTGGTTTGAGACAAGCTATCAGTTTCAAAGAAAAATTAGAGTCTGCTCTCTTTTATATGGAACAGTCCATTAAGCTTATTCTTCCATGTGAGAGTTTCTCTTTTTTTTGGAAAGTACTTTCCCTAAGTTTCCTTTGAAATCCCACTTCTGGGCTTCCCTGGTGGCACAGTGGTTAAGAATCCGCCTGCCAAGTCAGGGGACACAGGTTCAAGCTCTGGTCTGGGAAGCTCCCACATGCCGCAGAGCAACTAAGCTCGTGCACCACAACTACTGAAGCCTGCCTGCCTAGAGCCCGTGCTCTGCAACAAGAGAAGCCACTGCAACGAGAAGCCCGCACACCACAACGAAGAGTAGCCCCCGCTCACCACAACTAAAGAAAGCCTGCGCGCAGCAGCGAAGACCCAACACAGCCAAAAATAAAATTGATTGATTAATTAATTAATTAATTTAAAAATAACAAATAAAAAAAATAAAATCCCACTTCTTCCAATTTTTACAGAACTCCCATAGAATAAATCTGCTTACATTTATGCTCACAAAACATTCATTTGGACATAGATTCTGGAATTTAATGTCTCATTCCAATGTAATTCAGTGTACTACCACATGCTCAGCAATGCATATTCAGTACTTACATTTCAGTTAAAATGGATGTGCATCTCACTTTAAAAATATTTTTTAATTCCTCAGCTACCATCACATAGCTTTTCTTCTCTTGCATGACTTTCTCACAATAGGAGGAAGAAAGTACCTGTACAGGTATTTAAATAAAGTAACTCTTGGAGGGCTGGCTGGGTAGTCTATAGCACTCTCATGTAGTCTCACAGTCAACATGACATATCTTATTTGCAAAGCCTTGTATAGACAGCTTAGGAAAGCCAGGAATACAGGGCTGGATAGGGTTTTCCCCAAAGGGCATTTTGATGTTTTGTTTATACTGTCCTACAGAAAAAGAAGGAGGCTATTGAAAGTGACAAACGACAAACAGAGGACACTTTAAAAGAAGGCACTGACATACTTGATGAAGCCAACCGTCTTGCAGATGAAATCAACTCAGTCATAGACGTGAGTATTTGGTGAAACCCAAAGTTAAAAGAAAGATGATAGTGATACAAGCTCTCATAAATGGGAATCAATGAGAAATCTCAGTAGTATAAGCAGATACTGTTATTTTCTTGTGGGTATAAAGTTGTTTTTGCCTTATTCTGTTGTGGCCGTGCTCACCCATTGGTAACAATTAGAACTTCACATTACTCGCTCAGTAGACATGAATGTCTGGTGAGGGTACTCACACACCCACACCAACCTGTATTTTTTTCACGGTGATGAAGGGCATTTCTTGTTCCTAGGATAGCGCTTAACAATCTGCTTCAATATTCACAGAATATTAGTTAAAAGAGAAATGTAAAGCTACAGACAGACTTTTAACATACTGTCTAATGCAGTAGATACTGATATATGGTGATGCATGGTAATAGAAATGTAAATAGTGTAAAAGATCCCAATGACTATTATTTATGCTATCAAAAATGCTACAAAGTAGCATTTTTTTAAAAAGATTGTCAGGTTCTTCTTGGTATAAATTGCCTTCATATATTTCCTAATCTCTATCATTAAATAATAGCTTTTATTTTCTATTCTTTTTTGCTAGGTTAGTAAATTTGAAGTTTCCTAAAAACCTAAGTGTGTATAATTAGATCTCCAAGAGAAATTAGTAAATGAGAGGAGGCTTGGATTCACTTACTTAAAATGCCTTCTTTTCTCTACATATCAGTATGTTGAAGACATTCAAACTAAATTGCCACCCCTGTCTGAGGATCTGAAAGATAAAATAGATGACCTCTCCCAAGAAATAAAGGACAGGAAGCTTGCTGAGAAGGTGTCCCAGGCTGAGAGCCATGCGGCTCAGTTAAATGATTCATCTGCTGTCCTTGATAGGTATGTCATTTGTTGTTGGAAATATCTATGTATCTTGACACTTGTCCAAAAGTTTTAACTAGAAGAAATGGTAGAGAGTTGCTTTCAAATCTTGATTTTTGTAATTATGCATATATGAGCTACATGGCCTTTCTGTGGAAAAGCCTAATTAGAAGGGTCTGGGCAAAGCTCTACTGGAGCAGCATCAAAAGTCTGAGTTAAAAGTAGATTCAAATATGGCATGGTGGGGAGTGAACATTGCCTTAGGCTACACTTAGAAAAAATATTTTCTGTTCTTTATTGGAGAGCACAGCAGTTTCCTTATTAGCATTTTAAATAATAATGTATAAACACACATTCTGCTTCAAATTTCAGTTTTATATTTTTAATGAAATCAAACTATTTATTGTGAAAGGGGTGGCTTTTGAAAATGTGGCTCCATACATAGCCTTTAAGTCTTGTTTTTTCTTTCAAATTCCATGGAGGCAATGCATACTGCCCTGTGAAATAACAGCTCATTATAACTGGGATTCTTATACGGGTCAGCGAGGGAGGGGCAACTGGTGAGGTGTGTTTGACTAGTAAACAGCCTTCTAGGTATAACTGGTGTGCTTCCCCTACAATTTCGGGGTTGTCATAACAAAATAGGTGTATTAGCTCCAAGAATAATTTTCCTAAATGAATCTGTATTTAATATACTCCATGTGTAAGGTTCTGTTTCAATACTTAATACTCTTGATACAAAGGAAAATATTAATGTTTGAAGACCCTGGGAAAAAATTTACATACAATCACAATTACATACATACAATTCATTTTATAACAATTTTACAACATTTTTTAACATTTTGCTAATTTATCATGAAGGGTGGTAAATGGAGCAGTAAGCTAGAAGTCAACAGAGGCAGGCTTCAAGTCCTTAATTAGCTAATTAGTGACATGTTGGTCATGTGACCTGAGACAAGCAATTTAACTGAGACTCATTTGGCCTCATCTGAGAAGTGCACCTACTCTAAAGAGATTTTGTGAACTTCAGTCCAATAATATAGAACAGGTGCTCTGAAACCTGTGCGTGCTTCACAGATAACATAAAGAATCGTCTCAGTGCTCACACTTGCATGGTGCTCATGGATGCAGAAACTTCTAGAGGATGCTATGGGTACTTAAAAACATGTTGGCAGTATTTCACTGCTTAATTATTTAGGAATATGAGTTTAAACTGAAAACTACAATATAATACAATTCGTAGATACCTCACTATGTTTTGGAATTAACATAATTATACTGACCATGATCATTTGGAAGCCATATTTGTTATAAGTAAGATGTTTTTCATTTGAGTACCAACTGCTCTGATGTTCTTTTTTGGGCAATCCCAACAGAATCCTTGATGAGGCCAAAAACATCTCCTTCAATGCCACTGCAGCCTTCAAAGCTTACAGCAATATTAAGGACTATATTGATAAAGCTGAGAAAATTGCCAAAGAAGCCAAAGTTCTTGCACATGAAGCCACAGAACTGGTAAGAAACAAATAGCGTTATGTACTGAGAATGGAGGTCAATCTGTTTGAATAAGTACCTAAACTAAATTTCTCAAAGCTCTGGAAAATGCTGGTAAATTAGAATATTTGTTTTGTATTATTTTCAAAGGCTCCTTTTAAATTTTATCCGAAATAAATTCTCAGTCATAGCAAAACTCTTTTCTCAGTCACCTATTACTTTCCACTATTAATAAGGGTCTTGAAATTATCACAGATGCCAAATAGTTTGTGCCACCAACTCGCAAAGGAAAAACAGTCAAACTTAAGACTCTGAACAGGGAAATTTATCACTATTATTCCATATGTCTTCAGTAAGAAAGTGCCTTGGAAATTAACACCAGTGCTTATAGTCACATACAGATTGATTCTATGTAAAGTTTGATTATAAGGTGCACATTTTACAAACATGCCAGATCATATATTTCTAAACTATTATACTATTTTTATCAGTTGAAATGTTTACCTTCAAAGCTACTTTTGGCTGCTGTCATTGTTCAAAATAAATTTGCAATTAATATATTAGAGTTTTCGGGTTCTAAGTATAGCACATTATCTGAGTATCTTCAATAGTCACAAATCTTTTTCCTTTACATGTAGAGCAACATTTTGTAACCAAGTTATGTGATAAACCTTGGTAATACTATTTCAGGTCAAATTTCATTTCATAGGAAGCACGTGGTGAGTTAAAATGTTCAGAACCATCACTTACTCCTTTGGCTTCACACAGAATCCCCCAAATACATCAGAATTTCAGGAGAAAAAGAATTTGATTGGACACTTGACTGTGAATGAAATATGCATAAATAGTGGGTGTTGAAGAAACAGATCCCTATTTTCTTTGCTTTGGTATTGAGCACAATGCTTTCATGGATTTCAGGGATATTGGAGGTATTTGCCACACTCTTAGCAGGTTTATTTTATGGTCATGGTGAATGATGCATCGTATTCCATCAGCAGTTAGTACTGTTTTGGTTTCTCTGGAATGAGCTCTACCAATACCATATGTTCTGTTTATTTCTTATTCAAAATCATGACACAATTATTACAGAAACTTCCCTATGTTCAATTATCCTTTCAAAAGGAACCATTTTTCAAATCTATTTAAAGATCCTAGTCTTCAAGTTCACCATTTTCATCTGACCCATGTTTTATTGGATCACCATTTTCAGCATTTAGCACAGTACCTGACAGAGAGTAGACACTCATGAGTAAATGAATGAATGTCATTCTAATTGACATTTTTTCATACCTATTTACAACATTTTGTACCAATAAAATCCTCACTATTGTCATTGCTTCATTTTTATGAACTTCTAACATTTTATGTTAAAGACCTGTTTATTTTTACCCAAATTTAATACTATCACTTTATACTCGGGAGACTCTCATATTCATGCCAACATGAAATATTCACTTTTCCTCAACACTGATGCTTATACATGATAGGCTAGCCAAACTGAAACATAGAGCTAGGACAAGTTTTTTGTTGTTTTTTGTTTTAACTAGGACAAGTTTTACTGCATTACAGCATGTCCCCTTGTTATTGTTATTCCTTCTCTGTAAGCCATGTAAAAATAATTAAGTGTCTGAAAAATTACAAAGTAAAAGCTAAAGAGAATCACTGATTTATTAAGTGGCTAACAACAAACACACAGAAGACTGATTTGGCCAGAAAGTTTGTTGGACTGTGTTTCAAGAACAGAATAAATAAAGTTTTAATTTTAATAATTCATTATAATATAGTTCTATTATACCGGAAAAGAAATATATTTGCCATTAAATTGAACAATTACCTAGATAGTACTAGCATTCCATAAATGTTAGAGCTGGTATTATTGCTAGAGCTATAGATAAACACAGAAGAGTAAGATTAAGTTTATTATTTGTGTATGAAAGAGTCATTTGAGTCTAGTTCTGCAAAGCAGGAAGAATGTTTTCAATGAATTAGAAACAAAGGACAAAGAAACAAAGCAGGAATTTATACAAGGAAAAAAAGACATATTAGACAAGCAATAAAGCAATCAATTACTACTGTAAAGAAGATGGATGTAAGTTAATGTGAGAAGAAAAAAAGCATTGAAAATACCATAGGAAAAGAAACAAATGAATATGGAATAGTCTCAAAACATAATTGACAGCATTTGTAAAGCCACTTCACTTTTAAAAATCTGCTTAAGTCTACCTATTTGTAGTGCACACATAATCAACAATGGAATTGAAAGGAAAATATGAATGAGAAAAAAGTTGATCCTTTATTTTAATTAAATAATAAGCAGGTGGAGGCTATAAGCAATTCAAGGTTGTAGTATAGTTCCTATGTGAAGAGTAACAGCCCCTTGTATATATAATTTATTTAAATATCAAAATGAAATATCATTTTAGGAACAGACATTATGAAAAAACACTATATTTCTATTAGTGCTAGGCAGAAAAATACTATTATTATATTATTGGTACAAAAGATTGTTTTCCCTACACATGATCTCCAAGATAACATCTCATTTTGTGCCTCTCATTGGTAGGCACAAGGAGAAAGAGAAAGGAAATATGTCACCGTTTAGAAAATAGAATATGAAGATCCAGTAATTTTTTTCTAATCTTTATTGCTTTGATGCTATAAAAAGTCCTCAGACTCTAAAATAACAGAGAATTAAACCTTTGAAAAATGTTTCCAGATCATAGGTGAACTTAAAACCTATGTTATCAAGCAGGTCAAATTTTAGAAGTGGATGAAAAGTAGATTTCATGTGCTGCTGGATCCTTGGGATGACCACCAGAGGCAATAGGCACGGTGTCAGTAGCACTGGGAGATGAGACCCTCTGCCCTTTTCACTGGGAAGTTCTTAGATGCTCTGCACTTGAATCTGGTATATCCAAACGGCAAACAAAAGGAAGGAACAAAAAGGAAGTCTAATGTAGAATGGATTCCTTAGATCTGGTTCTTTAAGATCCTGAAGAATCATCACACAACAGTAACCACACAACCTCCATCTGTCCTGAAATGTTGTCCTCCTTCCTTCCTTTCTTTCTTTGCTCCCTCCCTCCCTTTCTCAAGGTGAATGGAATGTGCTCTGTGATATATACTTCAGTGTACAAAATGTAGGCAGTCCTCACCTTCCCTAGGTGTCTTCCATTAAAAAAAAAAAGAATCACTTTTTCACTTCCCACAGCACCTGAAGATTTCTTTTTTCTTCTATACCCTCGTCTTTACACTGTAATCATTGTTATTGTCTGAAACTCTCCCTCTCTCTCTCTCTCTCTCTCTCCCCCTCCCAACACACACCAACAAAATTCCTGAATACCCTCTAATCCAGAATCCTCTTTCTCAATTAGTCTCAGTCTCAGTGTTTAGTCTGATCTTCACTAAGAATCAGCACTAGAAATTGAGAAGAATTTATACTTGCTCTCAACACCAGTACACAATGTGGTCTTCCTCTTTCTTCTCCAAATTCAAGTTCTGTCACTTGCTAGTTACCCATCACTCCTGGGAGCCATAAGTCTAGATATCTTCGGCATGATCTTTCTCAGGCACATCTAGGAAAAAATAATATAAAATACAGAAGAAAGTGAGCGCAATTTGTAAGTAATGCATTTTCTCATAGAAACAGTAATAGTGAGAGATAGTAAAGAACAGTGCTGTGTAAGTGATATGTAGGCTTTAGATGAACTAAAGAGAGGGGGGAAATTCTGAGAAAAATATTAGACAGGAGGAAAATATACCTAAAATTAAGTAAGTTTAAAGCCTTAGACACCTGATCCTAAAAATACGTGAACTGCTGTTGTGACTTCCCACTGTTGATTCCTTAGTATGAGGGGAGTAAAAATCCATAGAAACTCGAAGTTTTTTCTTCAAAAAACTTGAAACTTGAAGGAGTTTTTTCTTGCTTTAGGGTCGAGTCTACAGAATAAATTGGATTTTTGTAAACTCACTCTTATGTGACAGATCAGTGGGGAGAAAAACCCTGATAGAAAATAAGGATACTAGAAAGCAAAGTCAGGGAGCTCTGATAACATGGCAGTCTGAGTTAATTCAGATCTATCCTAATGTGAGAAATTCACAGAAATGCTAGGTAAATTCTAACTCCCCAAAATTTAACACATACTTTATTTTATAAAGAGGAAACAAGGGGCTTCCCTGGTGGCGCAGTGGTTGAGAATCCACCTGCCGATGCAGGGGACACAGGTTCGTGCCACGGTCCGGGAAGATCCCACATGCTGCGGAGTGGCTGGGCCCGTGAACCATGGCCGCTGAGCCTGCGCGTCCGGAACCTGTGCTCCGCAACAGGAGAGGCCACAGCAGTGAGAGGCCCGCGTACCACAAAAAGAAGAGAAAACAAAAGAAAAATCTAAAAATAAAAATGAGAGTAAAACAGGATAGCACATTCTAGAGCTGGCAGCTTGGTGACTCAATGAATTTGGAACATAAATATAGATCATATGTCTAGGGACTGGGATTTTTAAAGCCCAGGCAGGGAGAGAAGACATCACAGATATCATCCTGAACCTACAAAAGGAGGAGTCTCTTTTGACTAATCGAAAGTATGCAAAACGGTGAGACTTGGAAACAATTGTTCTCATCAACAAACACTCCTTCTAGCCCAGAACATGCCAAGGAGCCTTGTTACTTTTCATGCCTCCAGTTGTAAAAAATGTCTCTCATAAGTTGCTAAAACCATAAGCCTGTGGATTGAAGTCCAAATTTATACCGTATATATTTATATATGGATTGAAGTCCATATGGTACAAGACTTTCCAAGCTAAAACTTTAATGGGGAGAGGAGGGAAACTGATCCTGGTTCTTGCAACCTCTAGAGCATCTAGAAGGACACAGAAAAGTGGTCTGTTTAGATACACTATAAATAATCAAGTAGGAAAGAGGGTAGGCAGGCAAAGTATGTAACATGATCCTGAAGTTATTGAAAAATCTGAAAGAGAATATACAATAAACGTGTTTAAAAGTAGTGAAATGTTAAAAAGAATAGAAAAGAGTGATAAAAAGAAAAAATACAGAAGATTATGGAAATTTGTAACAAGCAAATAAAATTTCTAAAAATAAAATATATAGGAAAAGAGAATGAGTTAATAGAAAGAGTTGAATACATTACCTAGAACGCAACAAGTATGGTAAAACATAAAAGGAGTGTAAGAAACAAGGAATATAGATTGTAAAAATGAAATGCAAATCTATTAGGAGTTCCAGAATTTGAAAAGGGTGAGAATGGGGAATAGTAATAGTATAAGAGATACTGAAAATTTTCAAGCGCTGGTGAAGGATATGTTATGAATTCTCAAGTTAAGGAAGCCTATCACAATAACTAAAATAAGTCCACACCTGGAAAGATCATTGTTAAACTACAGAAACTAAAGAGAAAAAGAAAACAAAATCTGAAAATAATTAGGGAGAAAAGGCTTTGGGTCAGACGTCAACTGCACAGCCGCAGCATCCGGGGCTTTGAAAGATGTTGCATCTCTGCCTGCTTTCTACTCTGGGCATTCTGCTCCCATGGCCTGCTGCCACCATTTCACAGCTTAGTGACTGTGGTGTTTTCCTCTTCCTACTTCCTTTTACCAGAAAATAATGTCTCCAGAATTAAAATTTAAGCTGAAAATAGACCTCGAGGGGAGAGAAGCATGAATAACTCCGTGAGAATTTCATTTGCACTATTTCACAAGTAATATTCCATGATTTTCATATATAGTATATATGGTATATAGTAGTTGATCACTAAATGTAAATTGCCCCCTCCCATCTCCAAACATTGATACTAGGAATCTAGAAAGGCTAGGATGCTCCAGATTTTCAGAATGAACAAGATATATATACTGCCAAGAGAGATAGGAAAGTTGAATAGAGAAGAAAATTTCAAAAAAATTTCAAAGAAAAAATAAAATTACTTTCTTTCCCTCCTTAGTTTGAGATAATCTATGAACATTTATTGGTTAGAATTAGGTTCAAGTGGTGTGCCAGAATTTCCTAATCAGGCTGTGGAAAGAAGATAGCAGGTCAGAATTTGAGGATTAGAAGATCTGTCTCCAGGTTGAGTGCATATTGTCCATGTACTGAGCTGTGTCAGCTAAAGTAATAGCTTTTTAAGAAACTTGGTGCAGTCTATTCGGATCCCTCTCTTGGCTTAATGCCGATAGTTAATATCCTCCCCAAAGCTTAAAACTTATTGTTTAATCTGGTTTAATATTCAGTCTCCAACTATATCCTTCCTTGATGCAGTTGTGGTGCTTATAATAGGTGCTTCTGAACTATTTATTGACATGAGGTATTAAGCATGTTCACATTTTCAATTTTTTCTATAAATTTTTTAAAACCTTTTTTTTTTTTTGCGGTATGCGGGCCTCTCACTGCTGTGGCCTCTCCCGTTGCGGAGCACAGGCTCCGGACGCGCAGGCTCAGCGGCCATGGCTCACGCGCCGAGCTGCTCCGCGGCATGCGGGATCCTCCCGGACCGGGGAACGAACCCGTGTCCCCCGCATCGGCAGGCGGACTCTCAACCACTGCGCCACCAGGGAAGCCCAAAACCCTTTTTAAAAACACATATTTATTGTACTTAATATATAATAGCATTATGAAACATACAGGAATAAAGATAAATAGAATTCTTGCCTGTCCTCAAACCAGCAATAATCATTTAAATTTTTATTATTTGTTATGCTAATAAAAATAATACTTTCCAACTTTTACGTTCATAATTTATTCTTTTCCATTATTGTAATTTTTCCATTCCCTATTATTATTTTCTTTATTGTTATTTCTTTTAATACTAGTAGTAGTATTCCTAATAATTTCTTCTTTTTTATTAGTTTTTGAGTCCATATGTAGGCAGATTTTTTTTTTTTCCACCATGATCAAGTGGGATTTATTACAGGGTGCAAGGATGGTTCAAAACCCGCAAACCAACCAATGTGATACACCACACCAACAAATTGAAGAACATAATCCACATGATCATCCCAGTATATACAGAAAAAGCCTTTTTTTCTTTTCTTTTCTTTTCTTTTTTTTTTTTATTCTATTGGGCCTGACTTCCTTCATTCAATATTATGGTATTTAAAAAAAATTTTTTTTCATTTTCATTTTATTTTTTTATACAGCAGGTCCTTATTAGTCATCAGTTTTATACACATCAGTGTATACATGTCAACCCCAATCGCCCAATTCATCCCACCACCACCCCCACTCCCCCTGCCGCTTTCCCCCGTAGGTGTCCGTACGTTTCTTCTCTACATCTGTGTCTCAATTTCTGCCCTACAAACCGGTTCATCTGTACCATTTTTCTAGGTTCCACATATATGTGTTAATATACGATATTTATTTTTCTCTTTCTGACTTACTTCACTCTGTTTGACAGTCTCTACATCCAACCACATCTCTACAAATGACCCAATTTCGTTCCTTTTTATGGCTGAGTAATATTCCATTGTATATATGAACCACATCTTCTTTATCCATTTGTCTGTCGATGGGCATTTAGATTGCTTCCATGACCTGGCTATTGTAAAGAGTGCTGCAATGAACATTGGGGTGCATGTGTCTTTTTGAATTATGGTTTTCTCTGGGTATGTACCCAGTAGTGGGATTGCTGGGTCATATGGTAATTCTATTTTTAGTTCTTTAAGGAACCTCCATACTGTTCTACATAGTGGCTGTATCAATTTACATTCCACCAGCAGTGCAAGAGGGTTCCCTTTTCTCTGCACCCTCTCCAGCATTTGTTGTTTGTAGATTTTCTGATGATGCCCATTCAAACTGGTGTGAGGTGATACGTCATTGTAGTTTTGATTTGCATTTCTCTAATAATTAGTGATTTTGAGCAGCTTTTCATGTGCATCTTGGCCATCTGTATGTCTTCTTTGGACAAATGTCTATTTAGGTCTTCTGCCCATTTTTGGATTGGGTTGTTTGTTTTTTTAATATTGAGCTGCATGAGCTGTTTATATATTTTGGAGATTAATCCTTTGTCTGATGATTCAGTTGCAAATATTTTCTCCCATTCTGAGGGCTGTCTTTGCGTCTTGTTTATGGTTTTCTTTGCTGTGCAACAGCTTTGAAGTTTCATTAGGTCCCATTTTTTTATTTTTGTTTTTATTTCCATTACTCTAGAAGGTGGATCAAAAAAGACCTTGCTGTGATTTATGTCAAAGAGTGTTCTTCCTATGTTTTCCTCTAAGAGTTTTATAGTGCCCAGTCTTACATTTAGCTCTCTAATCCATTTTGAGTTTATTTTTGTGTATGGTGTTAGGGAGTGTAGATGTCCAGTTTTCCCAGAACCATTTATTGAAGAGACTGTCTTTTCTCCATTGTATTTCCTTGCCTCCTTTGTCATAGATTAGTTGACCATAGGTGCATGGATTTATCCCTGGGCTTTCTGTCCTGTTCCATTGATCTATATTTCTGTTTTTGTGCCAGTACCATATTGTCTTGATTACTGTAGCTTTGTAGTATAGTCTGAAGTCAGGGAGTCTGATTCCTCCGCTCCGTTTTTCGTTCTCAAGACTGCTTTGGCTATTCGGGGTCTTTTGTGTCTCCATACAGATTTTAAGATTTTTTTTGTTCTAGTTCTGTAAAAAATGCCATTGGTAATTTGATAGGGATTGCATTGAACCTGTAGATTGCTTTGGGTAGTATAGTCATTTTCACAATATTGGTTCTTCCAATCCAAGAACATGGTATATCTCCCCATCTGTCTGTATCATCTTTAATTTCTTTCATCAATGTCTTATAGTTTGCTGCATATAGGTCTTTTCTCTCCCTAGGTAAGTTTATTCCTAGGTATTTTATTCTTTTTGTTGCAGTTGTAAATGGGAGTGTTTCCTTAGTTTCTCTTTCAGATTTTTCATCAAATCCTATGATTTTTCATCATAGGAATGCAAGAGATTTCTGTGCATCAATTTTGTATCCTGC
This sequence comes from Lipotes vexillifer, assembly GCF_000442215.2. NCBI lineage: Eukaryota > Metazoa > Chordata > Mammalia > Artiodactyla > Lipotidae > Lipotes > Lipotes vexillifer. The sequence continues at coordinate 553,847 of NW_006776635.1, forward strand.
AACTTTACCAAATTCATTGACTAGCTCTAGTAGTTTTCTGGTGGCATCTTTAGGATTCTGTATGTATAGTATCGTGTCATCTGCAAACAGTGACAGCTTTACTTCTTCTTTTCCAATTTGTATTCCTTTTATTTCGTTTTCTTTTTCTTTTTCTTCTCTGATTGCCATGGCTAGGACTTCCAAAGCTATGTTGAATAATAGTGGTGAGAGTGGACCACTTGTCTTGTTCCTGATCTTAGAGGAAATGCTTTCAGTTTTTCACCATTGAGAATGATGTTTGCTGTGGGTTTGTCGTATATATGTTGAGGTAGGTTCCCTCTATGCCCACTTTCTGGAGAGTTTTTATCATAAATGGGTGTTGAATTTTGTCAAAAGCTTTTCCTGCATCTATTGAGATGATCATACGGTTTCTATTTTTCAATTTGTCGATATGGTCCACCACATTGATTGATCTACATATACTGAAGAATCCTTGCATCCCTGGGATAAATCCAACCTGATCATGGTGTATGATCCTTTTCATGTGTTCTTGGATTCTGTTTGCTGGTATTTTGTTGAGGATTTTTGCATCTATATTCATCAGTGATATTGGTCTGTAACTTTCTGTTTTTGTAGTATCTTTGTCTGGTTTTGATATCAGGGTGATGGTGGCCTCATAGAATGAGTTGAGAGTGTTCCTTCACAGTTTTCTGGAAGAGTTTGAGAAGGATGGGTGTTAGCTCTTCTCTAAATGTTTGATAGAATTCACCTGTGAAGCCATCTGGTCCTGGACTTTTGTTTGTTGGAAGATTTTTAATCACAGTTCCAATTTCATTACTTGTGATTGGTCTGTTCATATTTTCTATTTCTTCCTGCTTCAGTCTTCGAAGGTTATACCTTTCTAAAAATGTGTCCATTTCTTCCAAGTTGTTCATTTTATTGGCATAGAGTTGCTTGTAGTAATCTCTCATGATCCTTTGTATTTCTGCAGTGTCAGTTGTTACTTCTCCTTTTTCATTTCTAATTCTATTGATTTGAGTCTTCTCCCTTTGTTTCTTGATGAGTCTGGCTAATGGTTTATCAATTTTGTTTATCGTCTCAAAGAACCAGCTTTTAGTTTTATTGATCTTTGCTATTGTTTTCTTTGTTTCTATTTCATTTATTTCTGCTCTGATCTTTATGATTTCTTTCCTTCTGCTAATGCTGGGTTTTGTTTGTTCTTCTTTCTCTAGTTCCTTTAGGTGTAAGGTTAGATTGTTTATTTGAGATTTTTCTTGTTTCCTGAGGTAGGCTTGTATAGCTATAAACTTCCCTCTTAGAACTGCTTTTGCTGCAGGCCATAGGTTTTGGATCGTCATGTTTTCATTGTGATTTGTCTCTAGGTATTTTTTGATTTCCTCTTTGATTTCTTCAGCAATCTCTTGGTTATTTAGTAATGCGCTGTTTAGCCTTCATGTGTTTGTGTTTTTTACGTATTTTTCCCTGTAATTCATTTCTAATCTCTTAGCATTGTGGTCAGAAAAGATGCTTGATATGATTTCAGTTTTCTTAAATTTACTGTGGCTTGATCTGTGACCCAAGATGTGATCTATCCTGGAGAATGTTCTGTGTGCATTTGAGATGAAAGTGTGATCTTCTGTTTTTGGATGGAATGTCCTATAAATATCAATTAAATCTATCTGGTCTGTTGTATCATTTAAAGCTTCTGTTTCCTTATTTATTTTCATTTAGGATGATCTGTCCATTGGTGTAAGTGAGGTGTTAAAGTCCCCCACTATTATTGTGTTACTGTCAATTACCTCTTTTATAGCTGTTAGCAGTTGCCTTATGTATTGAGGTGCTCCTATGTTGGGTGCATATATATTTATAATTGTTATGTCTTCTTGGATTGATCCCTTGATCATTATGTAGTGTCCTTCCTTATCTCTTATAACCTTCTTTATTTTAAAGTCTATTTTATCTGATATGAGTATTGCTACTCCAGCTTTCTTTTGATTTCCGTTTGCATGGAATATCATTTTCCATCCCCTCACTATCAGATGAATGTGTCCCTAGGTCTGAAGTGGGTCTCTTGTAGACAGCATATATATGGGTCTTGTTTTCGTATCCATTCAGCAAGCCTGTCTTTTGGTGAGAGCATTTAATCCATTCACGTTTAAGGTAATTATAGATATGTATGTTCCTGTTACCATTTTCTTAATAATTATGGGTTTGTTTTTGTAGATCCTTTTCTTCTCTTGTGTTTCTCACTTAGAGAAGTTCCTTTAGCATTTGTTGTAGAGGTGGTTTGGTAGTGCAGAATTCTCTTAGCTTTTGCTTCTGTGTAAAGCTTTTGATTTCTCCATCAAATCTGAATGAGATCCTTGCCGGGTAGAGTAATCTTGATTGTAGGTTCTTCCCTTTCTTCACCTTAAATATATTGTGCCACTCCTTTTTGGCTTGTAGAGTTTCTGCTGAGAAATCAGCTGTTAACCCTATGGGAGTTCCCTTGTATGTTATTTATCGTTTTTCCCTTGCTGCTTTCAATAATTTTTGTTTGTCTTTAATTCTTGCCAGTTTGATTACTATGTGTCTCGGCATGTTTCTCCTTGGATTTATCCTGTATGGGACTCTCTGAGCTTCCTGGACTTGGGTGGCTATTTCCTTTCCCATGTTAGGGAAGCTTTTGACTATAATGTCTTCAGATATTTTCTCGGGTCCTTTCTCTCTCTCTTCTCCTTCTGGGACTCCTATAATGCTAATGTTGGTGCGTTTAATGTTGTCCCAGAGGTCTCTTATGCTGTCTTCATTTCTTCTCATTCTTTTTTCTTTATTCTGTTCTTCAGCAGTGAATTCCACCATTCTGTCTTCCAGGTCACTTATCCGTTCTTCTGACTCAGTTATTCTGCTATTGATTCCTTCTAGTGTAGTTTTCATTTCCGTCATTGTATTGTTCATCTCTGTTTGTTTGTTCTTTAATTCTTCTAGGTCTTTGTTAAACATTTCTTGCATCTTCTTGATCTTTGCCTCTATTTTTCCGAGGTCCTGGATCATCTTCACTGTCATTATTCTGAATTCTTTTTCTGGAAGGTTGCCTATCTCCACTTCAGTTAGTTGTTTTTCTGGGGTTTTATCTTGTTCCTTCATCTGGTACATAGCCCTCTGCCTTTTCATCTTATCTATCACTCTGTGAATGTGGTTTTAGTTCCACAGGCTGCAGGATTGTCATTCTTCTCGCTTCTGCTGTCTGTCCTCTGGTGGATGAGGCTATCTAAGAGGCTTATGTAGGTTTCCTGATGGGAGGGACTGGTGGTGTGTAGAGCTGACTGTTGCTCTGGTGGGCAGAGCTCAGTAAAAGATTAATCCCCTTGACTGATGATGGGTGGGGCTGGGTTCCCTCCCTCTTGGTTGTTTGGCCTGAGGCGACCCAACACTGGAGCCTACCTGTGCTGTTTGGTGGGGCTAATGTTGGACTCTGGGAGGGCTCACGCCAAGGAGTACTTCCCAGAACTTCTGCTGCCAGTGTCCTTGTCCCCACGGTGAGACACAGCCACTGCCCGCCTCTGCAGGAGACCCTCCAATACTAGCAGGTAGGTCTGGTTCAGTCTCCCCTGGGGTCATTGCTCCTTCCCCTGGGTCCCAGTCTGCACACTACTTTGTGTATGCCCTCCAAGAGTGGAGTCTCCGTTTCCCCCAGTCCTGTCAAAGTCCTGCAATCAAATCCCACTAGCCTTCAAAGTCTGGTTCTCTAGGAATTCCTCCCCCCATTGCCAGACCCCCAGGTTGGGAACCTGACGTGGGGCTCAGAACCTTCACTCCAGTGGGTGGACTTCTGTGGTATAAGTGTTCTCCAGTCTGTGAGTCATGCACCCAGCAGTTATGGGATTTGATTTTACTGTGATTGTGCCCCTGCAACCACCTCACTGTGGCTTCTCTTTTGTCTTTGGATTGGGGTATCTTTTTTGGTGAGTTCCAGTGTCTTCCTGTCGATGACTGTCCAGCAGCTAGTTGTGATTCTGGTGTTCTCACAAGAGGGAGTGAGAGCACGTCCTTCTACTCTGCCATCTTGGTTCCTAATCTGTAGCCAGAGTCTTTTGATATCACTGCTATTGTTCAATACATCACATAGTTAAACACTGTGAATCTTACAGTAGGATTAAACATTAAGGTATTTCTAATGAGTATCTATTTATAAATGTGGTCATATCGTCTTTTTAGTCTGTCTTATTTAATATTTGCTTTGTGTAATTGGATGAATCAAAATACGTAAAGAATACTTGCAAGGTCATTTTGAGTTTTTATTTCCTACATAAAGAAGTGTGCAAATATTGGCAGAATACACATTGCATTCAAACGGCCCAATATAATATAATGTCAGTCAAGTTTTAAACTTTAACTCGCATATACCTTGTATTTTATTCTGCCAGTGATTACTTAGGAGTCATTCAAACAGTAATTTTGACTTCTTATTAATACCTATAATCATTGGGATTTAAAGTTTGTACCAGTGTAGTGTTAATGGAAAAATAGTATAATCCATAATTGGTATGACAGTTGAATCTGTCAGTAAAACTGGTGAGCATTTTTTCTCCATCAGCAATTCAGCAACTTATCTAAGAACTGATTCACACAAGAGCAAATATGAAAAAGTCAGTGAGGATCTAAGTTACATAGAAAAATATTGAATCTGTGTGTGAAAACGGTATTCATCAAGCCAGCTGACTTTAGTGATTTTCTTTGTACATGATACACTCATTTGCGTCAATAACTTTAAGAAAATCTATTGGAAGCAGAATAACAAACTTCTATTTGATTACCCAGAATTTGGCGTATTTAAAAATTGAGGGCATAAAGTGTTAAAAATGAAATCAAAGAGTTTGTTACATCAGTCAGCAACACAGAAACTCTTTGGGGTGATGCTATAATGCAATATAAATTTAAACTAATTTTATTCAAGGCAGCAATACTCTCAGACCTGGTATTTGAGATTTCCACCAGTAGGAATAAATACAATAATAAATATATGAATAATCAAGAAGTGAAATTGCCATGTTGAGTTTGATTCTGGACATTAAATGGAAAGAAAGCAATAAGCCCTCTGAGGAGGTTTTCTAACTCAATCGACCTTTATCCATTGTCCGTACTCAAAATCAAGACTCCTTGTCGTACCCACCCATCCTACCCTCAACAGCTTGTCAGCAGCAAGCCAGTGGCACCCAAGGGTGACGGAGCAATGGCTCTCATGCTGTGACTAGTGAAAACCTGTTCTCAATTAGTTACATACTTTTAAATCCTCTCTCGATTGTCTTTCTTGGTGTTCTCAAGCTGCAAATTTGCAGTCATGAATTCTAAATTCTCATGAGTAGTTTTGGAGATTTTCTATCTCATCCCTTGGTCTCCTTTGTGTGCTTAGTTGCTTCCAGTCCTCCAGAGACTCATCTAATCCCTGTCCCATTTTAGGATATTATGCAATGCTAGGATCTACAACCTTTCTTTCACCAGATTTCTGACCAAAGTCATTTTTGGGGTTGTTTCTGAACTCATTTTTGATTCATAATTTCATTTTAGTATCCTGTAGATTTTTTAAATGTGGGTTATATTAAAACACCTTTAAAATCAATACAGTTATTTCCTTTTTTAAAAATTGTGTATGATCTTTTTAATTATTACAAAAGCAGTTCATGTCCATTATAAAGCAAAATAGGAAATACAGACAAGCAAGAGGGAGAAAATCTAAAATGTGTGTAATCTCACCAACCACAAACAACGACTTTTATAATGTTGTTTATCTGTCCATACCTTTTCCTGTGCAAATAGCTTTTGTACAAATGGGTAATTTTTACATAACTGTTTTGTAGCTTAATATATCTAGTAACATCACTTGCACATTTTTCAGTGTTCTCAAAAGTTATGTCTTTTAAAATGTATATAGGGCTACATTCCACCATTTCTTCTAAGAATTTATTTTACTATAGTAAGAAATTTTCCCCAGATTTTTAACAACAGCCTAACATGCCCAAATATAAATTTCTTCTGATAAATATTTTACATAAACACACTGCAGCTAATTTTCAGCCCTTACATATACCTCTGCACATTTTGAACAGTTTTCTTTATTAAAAAGATTTTGAATTTAAAATCATCTAAGTCACATATTATCTTGACACATTATCCCCATTGGAAATGTGCAAGACTTGTCTTCTAAAATAAATTATTTCATAAAGAGGAAGTAATGGAATAGGCTATAAACCACGCTGATGAATTTTCAGCTAGCACTTTCTTTAGAAAACAAAAATAAACAAAAACAATTATGCATCTCTCCTTAGCACCAACTTTTTCAATGAATTCAGAAAATTTATCTCTAATAAAGAAGTTAGTAGAGGACCATTTAGAAAAATAATAAAAATGTAATATAGAAAGAAATATAAACAATAACTTTTAAATTTGCTTATTTAAATAATACATCAGTGGGGTGTGGGTATACCATCCTGATAAACTTAACTTTAGGTCTCACCTACACATCTCCTCCCCCTAAGAGAGCCTCCTCTGACAACAAAACACTTAGATATTTCCATACTCCATTATGGCAGTCATCATTTTCTTTATAAGGATTTTTTGGTTTGTCTCTCCACTCCAGTTCCATTAGAGAAGGCAGAGTCTTTCGATCTTTGAATAGTCAGAGCTTACTCTGGTGCTTGAGAGAGCTAAAAACTTTTACTGGGTAAATCAGTCAATTCATTCATCTATTAATCAATGACATGGTGCCTAAACAAGTCACTATGAATACTTAACAAATAGTAGGAAGAAGAAAACTAACATGTATTAAAAGCCAATTAAGTGCCAAGCCTCTGTTAAATCTTTGTAGACTTTATCATTTTACTTTTTCCTGTATCTTTCCTTCTCTGATGTTTTAAATTATCTCACATTTCCTATAAATGATTATTAGCTAATAAAACATATAGCAACCTACATGTAATAATAGATCCTATTTTGTGTGATATAATAAAAGGTTTTAGATAATTTATAAATACATATATGTATATATACACAGAGAAGAACTTATTATTTATAAAAATACAATCTCTAAAAAGCAAGTAACAAAATATCTTGCAAGTCTAAGAACCTCATTTATATTTCACATATGCTGTAGACAGAGCCCAGAAACTCAGATGTGATGCTTATAAATATGCATGAAGTATAATTAGCTTGGAAAATGCTGCTTCATCACCTGTCCTGATATTGCTGATGTGCTTCAGTGACTTACTAAGCAATGTTGGAAAATGAACTCTCCACATTCCAGTGAATTGAAACAGTTCTGTTCATCCATAACGTGTTAGTGTTTTCCATTCTGTTATCATAGGAAAGACTTGTCTTTTAAACCTGGATTGTTAGTACACTGCTTATAGCTGACAATTGTACTCCATTAGCTCTTTTACTTTAATATTTTGAAGTGCTTCTTGAAACATTGAAACGTGTCTTATTCCTCCACATCTCTTGAACTCAAACCTCTCATTTCCAACGCCCTTGCCTAAGGTTACAACTCTGTTTTCTCTGGCTCATACTATTACAATAGCCAACTGATATCTCCTTTTCGTCCCACACAGCTGCCCAATTCCTCTCCTGGACTATTGCTCTGAGCATACATTCCTACTCAGAAACTTTTAACAGCTCCATGTTGCTTATTGTCCAGTTTCCTTAGTCTAACATTCAAACTTTCCAGAAACCGACTCCAAACTACCTAACAGCCTTACTTCTTAACACTGCCCTTCATAAAATCTACAGTCCTTTGCAACCAAAATACTTGCTCTCCCATCCACACATCAAAATTCCCTGTCTCCTTGTCTTTCCTTACCTTGTTGCTACAATATCTCCTACACCCCCATATATACCACCCATCTCCTTACATCTGAGCAAGGAGTAGTTGACTAAGAATCCAGGAAGAAATCACTGGCTTCCTGAAAAACAGGAAAGACGAGGTCTGGAAGCAAGAGGTAGGCAACACTCATAAATGCAAGACAAGAAATTGGCAGCAGGGAAGTTTATCAGCAGATGGACTTCAGTCAGGATTCAGTCGTGTTGCTGGATGACGGTGCAAAGGTCCAATGGAAGACCATTGAACTGATAATCATCTAGTCAGACTCATCAGAAAAATTGAGAAAGGCCACCAATATCCAATATCAGGAATAAAAGAGGTGAAATCACAGCAACTTCTGCATACAGTAAAGGATAATAAAAGAAAATCATGAGAAAAATAAGAGAAAATGAAATGGGCAAATTCTTTGAAAATTGCAAACTACTGAAACTCATCCATAAATAAATAACTTGAATAGCCCTATACTCATTAAGGAATTAAATATGTATTTTAAAACCCTCACATACATGCACATGCGTGCACGTGCACGCACACACACACACACACACACACACACACACACAATTCAGTTCCAAATGACTTCACTGGTGAATTCTACCAAATATTTAAGAAAGAAATAATGAATTCTTCAGAGAACTGAAGAGGAGAAAATATGTCCCATCTCATTCTAAGAGGCCAGTATTACTATGATACAAACCAGACAAAGACATTACAAAAAAAATGAGAAAATTATAGACCAATATCCCTCATGAACATAGATGCAAAAATTATGGACAATGTTAAAACAAATCAAATCCAACCATTTATTAAGATAAGGTACAAACTAGAAGAATATATTTGCAAATTACATATCTGATGAAGGATTTGTCATATTATGCATAAATATCTTTCAAAACTCAATAAGAACCAAAAACCCAGTTAAAACTTGGACAAAAAATTTGAATGCTTAGCCAAAGAATAAATAAATAAGCACAGGAAAAGATGCTCAACATTATTAGTCACAAGGAAAATGCAAATTAAAACCAAATGATGTACACACCTATTAGAATGTCTAAAATTTTAAAAGACTGACTATATCAAGTAGTGACAAGGATGTAGGCAAACGTAACTCTCATACACTGCTGGTGAGAATTTAAAATAGTACAAATAATTTAGAAAACATGTTGATAGTTTCTAAAACATGTAAACATACATCTGCCAGATAATCTAGCCACTCCACTTAGAGGTTTCCACTCCAAGAGAAATCAGCATATGTTCATACAAAGATGTGTACACAAATGTTCATAGCAACTCTATTTAGAATAGCCAAAGCTGGAAATAATCCAAATGTCCATCAAGAGATGAATGAATAAGTAGATTGGGGCATATCCATGTAAATAAAAAAGGGATCACATCAACATGGATAAACATCAAAATAATTACACTGAATGAAAGAAGCTGACAAAAAGAAGAGTACATACTGGATGATTCTATTTGTATAAAATTCTATAAAATGCAAACTAATAGTGATGGAAAGCAGATCAGTGTTTGTGTGGAGACGGGGGAAGACAAGGAGGGGTGGAAGGGAGGGATTGAAAAGAAATGATGGGTATGTTCTCTACCTTGATTGTTTGGCAGTTTCATGGGTGTATAAATGTCAAAACTTATCAAATTGTAAATTTTAAATATGTGAAGTTTTTTTATACCTCAATAAAACTGCTGAAAAGTATAAGAACGTAGAAAAAAATAAATATTGCCCATCGCTGTTCCTAATCCCTCCACAATTTCCACGGCTCAGACTTTAGCCTCTTTACATGTTGTCTGGCCCTTCTCTTCTCTCTTACCTCATTTCTTTAATTTTCTTATGGAGAGCAAGTCAACTATCTCTCCCTCCTTTACTCCCATGCCTCACTTTGCATATCCAAGATTAGCTGTAAACTGTTGGTTGTTAGATACTCACCAGATTATGTTCTTGTAGAGAGGAATTCACACGTTAAGGCTATGGGGAAAGCTTGCTTTGTCTGGTTTCATCTTGTACTGTGAATGACCTGTGTTATCCTGATGGTTCAGGATCATCATTATCAACATTAGTTATTTTACTACAATAATAGTGGCATCTATTGAAACCTATTTCATCCTTATCGATTTGGATTTCTGAGATTTAAAAACTCTTCTCTCTAGTTGTTGGTTTTCTCTTTCCTCATTGTCAGACGGATTGTCAGCTGTCACTTCGGCTGTTTTCATGTGCCTATTTAGAGAACCTTCATCCTTCTTTCTTTGTAATTTCCTTTCTCTAATCTGTTTTGATTCAGGAAACCTATAACCAAGGGAGTAAGAACGGCATATAAATTTGGAACAAATATAGAACCTGAGTGGGTAATGGAGGCTTATTTTTTTTGAGTAAGGTACATTGGATTTGTGCCATTTATATTGACACTCTTCCTTTTTTTCCAAAATAAATTACAGTTATGTGGTGTCACTGTACCTAATTTCCCACAGGAGACTGCAGGACTAAGAATTTATGTGTTCTCAGTTGAAGAGGGTGTCCATTTCCCAGAGAATAATTTGTCATTGTTGTCAGACAGCTCTTTTTGTATGTGCTAGATATAAATGCACAATGTCTCTTTTTGTTTATGTAGATGTTTCCTATATGTCCCTTTGTAGATGTCATAGTATTATATAATCAATCTGTTCTATGAACAATAGATTATTTAAAACTGTTGGAATAACAGCTTAAAATAAATTTTGCCACTACAGTAGCAAGTTCTGTAATCTCTCCTAGTTTAATGTTTAAATCATATGACTGATAAAAAATGTTGTTAAGGCACTGGAGATGTATCGAAGAGTATTATGTCTGGGCTAACCTGAGTTCAGATCTATAACTTCAACAGTAAGTTATTTAGCATTCTCTAGCTCATCTTGCACCCTGAAATACTCTTCCAATTTAAAATTTACAGGTAAGATCCTATTTGATTTATCTTTTGGTATTAATGTACTATGTAATGCTTCTTGAAGAGCAAACACTATTAAAATGGATAGCTAAACGTTCAATTTAAATGATCGTTTTCCCATATCACTCTATTATCTTTGTGTCACCTCTTTCAGTCCAAGGTTCAACAAATCCATCTCTGACTGTGGCTGAGATTGTCATTTAGAAGATTTTGTTTTGCCGTAGTACTCTGAGATGCATTTCAAAAAAAGACCAGTGTTCTTCCTCATTTCAACACCTAGGGGACAGAAGATGCTCCCCGACTTACCCCACAGCTTGAATGAAATGTGCTTAGGGATAAAGTCAAGGATGTGCTTAGTTCTTAACTTGCTTGACCATTCGGCAGCACTTGATAGTACTGACAAGTTTTGCCCTTGCAACACAGCCAGTCATCATACTCTGAGCCACTTCTGTATCTCTTGATTTCCATAATATCATGCTTTCCTAGGTTCTCTTTGTCCTTTCTGGAATCTCAATCACCTTGCCAGCCCAGCTTTCTGTACCTGCCTTTAAATGTTGGGATTCCTAAGGGTTCTATTCTAGGCTTTCTTCTCATCTCCCAATAAACAGTCTCCTGACTTTAATCACAAATATGTGCTGGTAAGTTATTATTCTGCATATGTAGCCCAGAATGCTTTCCTGAAGGTAAACTCTGTGTACCAATTGCCTGCTAGATATCTCTACTCCATAATTCTTTTGTTTTAGATATGTGACACTTCTTTTTCTGTCCACAGGCAACAGGTCCTCAGGGTTCATTACAGGAAGGTGCCAAAGGCTCTCTTCAGAAAAGCTTCCGGTTTCTTAATGAAGCCAAGAAATTAGCAAATGATGTAAAAGGTTAGTGTGACCACTTTTTATTATTATTTTAAGTTTAATTGTAGGTGTAATTGGTAGGATATTTTATCACATTATTGGAAAAGTGTAATTGTTGCAGCATAATTTTTATGATTGTTTTTACCATCTAGATTTAGTGCAAGTAAACTCTCTCATCAGTTTTACAGTATTTTGCCTTCACACCTCATTTTGCACTGGGCAATACTTCATAATTTTTAAAGCTAATTTCTATAGCATCATTTCATCTGTATCTAGAGTATAGGAACTTTTAAAGTATGATAAATTTTAAAGAGCACCAAACCCCACCTTTTTTTTTTGACTTTAGAAGTCATAATCACAAAGGAATCAATCAGGCAGATGTAGTATAAATATCCTTGTGAAACTTTCGATTTAGTGGGGCACATCTCGAAAAGTTTTCACCTTTTAAATACACTTTTAGGTATTTTATTCCTAATTCAAGGATCAAAGTGCATAATATATCTACCCTGATATATTATGGGTTTTGCATTAAAAATGTATTATTCAATACAGCCACACTCTAGATAAGCTATTATATTTTTATTTCATTCGAATATCTCCTGTTCTCATTTAATTGCCTCCTGTTGCTATCCTCAGTCTCACTCACCCTTTTCTGGCTTGCATCCAGCTCTGTAACCTTACTGAAACATTCATGTCCTCTGAAAACATGCTACCATTTCAAGCCTCCACATTCCACAGTGTTCATTCTTCTCTTTGGAACCTCTCACCATCCTTCTTTCTTTTTCATCCAAGTGCCTTCTACCAGACCTTCAAGATTTAGCTCAGATGTCATCTTCTCTGGGAAACCTAGCACCCCATCTGAATTACTTGCCTCTTCTCTGTGCATCCCTTTCTCATAGACTTATCAAATCACTGCAGCCATGGACTTGGCTTCCATCTTCTTGAGGACAGTCACAGGGTCTTCTTTTTTTTTTTTTTTTTTTTTTTTTTTTTTTCGGTACGCGGGCCTCTCACTGCTGTGGCCTCTCTCGTTGCGGAGCACAGGCTCCGGACGCACAGGCTTAGCGGCCATGGCCCACGGGCCCAGTCGCTCCGCGGCATGTGGGATCTTCCCGGACCGGGGCACGAACCCGTGTCTCCTGCATCGGCAGGCGGACTCTCAACCATTGCGCCACCAGGGAAGCCCCACAGGGTCTTCTTTTTAACTTTGCATTTCTGGTGTATAGTATCACAATGACTATCTCAAATCAGGAAATAAGCATATTTTTTAAATAAAAGAATGGTGTTGGTCTTTACTAACCTTAGAAAGAAAAGAGGTTTTATCATCATTTATACTTGTCATGCTTTAAACGAAGAGTCTCCAATAGAGGCTGGTATGGAATTACACGTTCTTTCTCCATTATAGATGGCACTCTGATAGTAAATGCTTTGGATTACGTATCACAGGTGAAATACAACCCCTTATATATATATATAAAATCCTATGCAGGAGATTGCACTTATTACAACCTGAACAGTAACTATAGAGTCAACCCTATTTTTCTATTGGGCAAGTTGAGTTGATCTCATTACTTTGCCATCACTCCTTCGTCTCCAATGTCCTTGCCCGGAGCTGGGATCAGGCTGAGGTGAGAGAGGTTGAGCCATGCAAGTGCAGAGTTAGATCCTGTTTTTATTTTAAATGTTAATATTTGCTCATCATTGATCTTTTTTGATTTTTTAAAAAATACTGCATTAAAACATTTTTACCTTGATCACTGAGTTTTTTGGTGCCGCTTTGAATTTCACACCTGAGGGGAGTGCCTGAGTCACCTCACCCTACTTCCAGCCCTGCCCTTGCCTCTATTTCCCCACAAATACTGGTGTTATAAAAATGAAAAGATAATCCAATTTTTAAGGAATTTTTTCCAAGGGAGAAAGAAATCTAAGGACCGGCATGGTAGAAGGGGTTAGGTGACAGAAATGTTCATTAGTTTAAATGTCTTTTTTTGTACTAAAGGTAGTACATTATTTAAAGTAATGAAAACCCACAAACTACTCAAGTAATAATTCCTCCAGAAATCCAAGCCAAGGCTCTGACGGAGACAGGAATGTTTTCTTGCTACGTTATGACATTCCCCTGATTTGTGGCCAATTACACAAGTTATAAAATGGCTGTTAATCAGGGAAATGCCATATATTACCACCAGGAACTGCTGAAATAGGCCCTACAGAGCAAAATACTTTACAGCAGCTATTAAAAATAGAGATTTAGTCATTTCTCTCTCTATGGTGCCTGGACTTAGAAGGAATAAAAGTGGTGAAGCCAGTATACACTCCATATTTCTAAGTTGTTCCTTGGTTCGATTCAGTACAATCCAGTTAGCTCATGAGCTTTAGTCATGAATGACTTAGAGCTTCTCCCTGCCATTTTTATGCTGTCCTTGCCTTGAGGGAACCTGAACTTGCCAGGAGCAATTTGTTTTGCTTTTTAATTTTTGAATATACATTTGTTAAAAGTAAATTTGCCCTTCTGTGCATTTGAGACTTGAAGCCATTCTACATTGAATTGATTGAATGTGCATGGAGATAAAAATTGTTTTGTTGATGGATATGGGGCTAGGTACAAATTGATGATTGAAAGAGTTAGAAGATAAATTAATGCCACTGGGTGATTTAATACTACTTTGTAGATTGACAAAAGATTTTTGTCAATAAAATGGCTACTTGAGGTTCTCATGGAATGTGTACAGGGCAAGGAATGAAGCTGAGGATGGTACATTAGAAGTCTGAAAATACTAAGATTCTATAATTATATACCTTATATAGAGTAACTTTTCAACTTTATTTTACTTCTTAATTTATCCCTACTTTTCATCTTTGCCCAAAATAAGTGAAATTATTTAATTACTTATGAACAAATAGATAACATTTCTGTAAAATGGACGACACACATATGGAATAAAAAGATCTATTTCCAAGCCCAAGAATATGGAGTCAGTGAACTGTATGACATATGATGCTGTCCAAAATACAGAACAGTGCCAGAATTATTCCAAACGTTTACTTTAATCAAATTAATCCATACTTTTCTTCTGTACTATGATCCTCCAGACACTGAGTCATTAAGTCCAGACAAGTGTATCAGAATGGTTTTGCGATCATGAATATAATAACACTTGCAATTACTAACCTGTTAAGAATCTATGTTATTATCTCAGATTAGAAAAAAGAGAATAAACAGGAATATTGCAGTGATGTTAAGCCAAAGTATGACTCAGGAGTTAAATATTGTGGGACACTAGTCTTCTCAGTCTGCTGGCTTTCCAAATAAAGTCGCTATTCCTTGCCCCCCACCAAAAAAGTAAATAAAGCATTTTTATATTATTAAAAATATACTCTTTTTGGGAATTCCCTGTGATCCAGTGGTTAGGGCTTCATGCTTTCAGCACCGAGGGTGCGGGTTCAATCCCTGGTCGGGGAACTATATCCCAGAAGCCGTGCGGCACAGCCAAAAATATACATATATATACTCCTTTTGAATTTGCATACTACCATTTGCCAGAATCAGCCTTCCCATAGGTAGGCATATGAAAAAGAAACAAAATCCATTCCATTGACAAAAAATAATTTTGGATTAAATGGACAAAACCAAGCCTGGATCCCCTAGCCTTCTGTAGTCTGAAGAACAAAGCAACCTTTTCCTGTAGATATTGCTGATCCCTCATACAGAGTTTTTGTTTCTCCTTAGCCTTGTGAATAGAGGAAATTGAGAAATTAAAACCGAGTTGGGCTTGGTTTAGGAGTTAAAAAGAAAAGGGTCAAAATAGTGGCCAAACATAGAAGGGCAGGAACTATTAGAACCAGAGAGAGTACTTGTCTTACTTAAAGTTGTTTAAAGTCCATTTCTTTTAGAATATCTTGCTGGCCAAAACAAAACGAGCCTGCAAGCCCACAGTCAGGCTTTAGAGCTTGCCCTAAAGGAGCCACGTGGAGTTTTTGATGTCTGGTCATTTTGATTTCTCATTCCACTGGCTGAAGAGAGGACTCCCTCTATCCTGATATCTTAAGTCTTTGGAGATCTTGCCACCAGGCAAATTCCCCTTCCTCCTCTCCTTGGGCTTCTACTACAACCCTGTAGTGGGGAGGAAGAGCCTGTGCAGTTGCAGCTAACAGCTGTTGAGGACCTAGAAAGCACGGTGCCCATGCTGAACAAGAGCTGACTTGGCACTTTTAGATCAGGACAAAGTTTATCGGTAATATGCCTTCCTATAAACGCAGGCTCCATTAAGTGATCTTAGAAGTTCCCATACACAGTCACTGGTACATGTCTGGACAAAAGAGGCAATCAGAGATAGGACACTTTGCAAACTTGTGACAGCAACCGGGGAAAGGGAAGCGTAGGAATAATGTCATGAAAGAAGGCTAGGTGTACCCCAAAGTGGAAAGACTGGGTGTAGCAACCACATCAAATCAATTAACAATGCTAGGGACCAGAATAGGGCTCTGAATTTCACCCAGCTTTCTTCCTTACACAGCTGCTCTTCCTTCTGCACAGGTGTTGGGATCCTGTACTCAGTCATGGGGTTGACCTAGGGGCAGGTTCTTAGAAATCTCAATATTAAGAAGACAAAGGACTATATAAGTGGATGAAAAATTATAGTAAAGTAACTTGAGGGAAATTGTACCTGTTATGTTCTTAAAATATCCAAAGGTAAAAACATAATGCAGGGGCTTCCCTGGTGGCGCAGTGGTTGAGAGTCTGCCTGCCGATGCAGGTGACGCGGGTTCGTGCCCCAGTCCGGGACGATCCCGCATGCCGCAGAGCGGCTGGGCCCACGAGGCATGGCCGCTGAGCCTGTGCGTCCGGAGCCTGTGCTCCTCATCGGGAGAGGCCACAACAGTGAGAGGCCCGCGTACCGCAAACAAAACAAAACAAAACAAAAAAATAACATAATGTAATAAAATTAATAAATTGTACAGAGCAATCACATATTATATAATTTAGTACAGTTGGCCCCCTTTGATATTTAAAGCAAAATCATTTAAGTCAAAGAAATACTAACAGATTGAATAAACTTCATAAATATAGTGGAGCCAACAATTTAACAAGTTAGTCAGGCTTCAAAGCTGATGCTTTTAACCACTGCTGGACAAAAACTCTGGGCTTTTGCCATGGTGCAGAGGTGACACATTAAAACTCATGGCCCTAACAAATATTTGATAAAGGATGAGTGAATGGAAGAGAGTAGCAGGAATCTCTCATTACCAGAAAGGTCAAAATCAAGGTTTCCACCTGACTTCATAACAGATCCCTTACCTATTCCAAACTCTCTGCTTCGGAACTGCAGATAGAAGCACTGCAGAGATTAACCTGTTCTCTAATTCAGAAGGAGCCTCTAGAACAAAAGATGAAACAGATTTGTAGCCTTGTAAAATTTTTTTACAAAGAAATCTTAAAGAGAGGATATTTCTCCATTTTTTGGTAAAGGAGCAAAGTCAGAAGTGATATTGAGTACAAGCAGTAGCTCATAAGACAAATGTCACGGTAATGAAAATTGTGCTTGCAAAATGTTATCTATATGGTAATTTTGCAATAGATTCCATTTAACTAGATCCCTTCAAAATTAAAAACATTTCTACAAACTTCACCCTTGTGAATGAGGGATTCTCTCAAGGTATTTATTTGTGCTTTGTTCATATTAATAAAAAATAAAAAATTGCATTTGAGGAACTTAACTAGATGAGTGTGAACGGTCAAATAGAACATTCGCATTAAAATCTATAAAAATCATTCTTATATTTAGTTGAAAATGAGAGCTATATACATATATTAAAAAAGTATAATAGAAAAATTAACAACTTTAGTTTCTGGATGATGCGGTTTAAACAAAGAAGAAAGCAAATCATAAATAATATTATTGAAAACTGGCAAACGTACCAGGGCAATTATCAGACCAATGTAAATTATCAAACCAACATGAATTATTTGTTACTATTTAGTAACTGCCCATGATAAATCCAGTACTTTCTCATACATCCTTCAATTAATTTCTCATATCAGTCATATGAAGGAAGTTATCTTCATTTTACACATGTAAAAAGGGATAGAAATGACATTTGAACCCACAGCTTCCAGCTCCAAGTCCTGTAATAATTTCATTGCACCACACTACTTTCTCTAATGGCTAGAATTTGTAAAAGAATGCATTATTAATGATCAAAGAAATACTTGTAATAGCTTTTTTAATTTATTTTTAAATTTTTATTGAAATATAGTTGATTTACAATGTTGTGTTAGTTTCTGCTGTATAACTGATTTACTTGTAATAGCTTTATTTTGAGATATTACATAGCATATAGTTCAGTGTTAGCAGTTCCAAGTAAACTAAACTCTAATATATTTAGGACAGTACCAGGAATGAGGTCAACCTAAGTAAATGCATATTATTAATGGAAGTAACATACAACTCTGTCTAGTGATTTTCATTCTGAATATGTCTACCTGGTTCAATGTCAATGGTTATGCAACAAAGGGGAATGATATTGTCAGGCATGTTCACAGTCTACCCTGGCTGTTCTGCTTCTTTCCCTCACTTTATGAGCTCTGTCTCTGACGAACCCATTCCTGGACACTTGTCTTCTGATGTGAGAGGAGAGGATGAGAAAGGGAGAGCCAAAGCTGGAGCGTGTGTGTAGCCTTTGAGGTTAGCTGGGTGTGATATCTAGAGAGAAGATAAATGACTTGGCTACAGCTAATAGGTATGAATGCTGAAGAAATAAGGAGTGGAAAATGCACTATGATTATAATTTGGATCCTTTTCTCCAAAAATTACAAGTAAAGAATTGGGTTGGATATTTTTTTAACTACCAGTAATTCTGTTTCTTTGGCCATGTTACCATTCTAACTGGACCACATGCGTTCTTCCTTACATTTCGATTATAGATACCTCTGCCTCATATATCTTTGCATTTAAAGCCAGCCTTGGAGTGCTTATTTTCTAGGTTTTCATGGCTAATATTTTGTAAGTTTTCCATTTTAAAATCTGTAATTCTTTTCTGCATACAACTTCTATTCATCTAAAGAATTAGACTGACAAAGCTATAAAGTGTTTAGACTTGGTTTGAGAAATTCCAAAGAGTACTTCAGAAAAAAATGACCAGAGTGTAAGAAAGGATAAATTAACAAGAAAATAGAGTCAAATAGCTGAAACAAAGAAGTCAGAACAGGCTCAGAATATTCACATCTTGACTTTCTAGTACAGAAAGCAGAGGAACAAAATCACTGCTTTGAAACTTGAGGGACGACAGTAACAATGTTCTTCAGTCATTCTTCTGAATAATTGGCCTGATTATTCTGCCAGTATTTGCTATCAGAATTCATAAAATAGTGTAAACCAAGTGATACCCTTTAAATTAATGATTTTTGCAACTGTACATGTATATCTTGCTTGCCAGAACATTTTAAATGTTTCATTATTTAAAAAGTCAAATACAATCAAGAAACTAAGAAATGAAATTTGTACCGTTCTATTTCCTTAATTGATGAAGACTTCTAAATTAATATCAGAAGAGCAGCCTTTATTCTCAGGGAATTCATATAGCTATCACAGTCATAATCAGACTGTCTTTATTTCAGAAAGTATTCTTTCCATAACCTAGTCAAAGATTTTACTTTAGTGCAGTGAAAGTAACAGAAGTATTAAAAGAAAAGTGAAATGTGATTGACAGAGGAGAAAATCTAATTACTTGGAAAGTATATTTTGAAGGACTAGAATTGAAAATAATAATATCTTAGTGACTGAAATGGACATATTGATATTTTAGAGCCATGTTTTGCTGGAATACTTTATGCTTTGTTTTTCAGTGATGTTAGGTCTTTGGCTTGGAACCTAAAAGCAGATGCCTCAAACAATATTATGTACTTATATTACTGTAGCATAACAGTGGTGTAATTCGTCCGCCTATAAAACCCTGATATGAAATGGAGTGGATCGTTAATTAATATGTTCAGTACTCTTTTTCACACCCAGTACACTGACAGTTAAGAATCCTCCATCTATATTCTCTTCCCTTTGCTATTCTTGCCAGATGAAGGCCAATAAAGGCAAGCGTTGTTCCCTAAGCTGCCAGTGGCTTGTTTGGTTCCTGCAAGAAGCCAGATGCACTGCCTCTACAAGGGTGGACACACTATCAAATCAAGACTGTTCTGGCTCTGTTCTGTGAGATGTAGTCTCTCCTGGTCTGCCCACTCTGGGTACCGGGAAAGTGACGAAAACAACAGTCTCGGTGTTGGCAAATAACGGTCTTCCCCAGTCCAAGTGGCTTATTTATTTTACTGTTTTAGATAAAAAAGCAAAAATATTTGCACAGAGAAAACGATTTAACCAGCACAACCAGGTATAAAATGAAAGGTTTTAGTACACTGTCGCTCACACCATCATTAAGTGCCTTACTTGTTCCATTCCTAGTTTTTATCTGCTATAAAATACAATATTATTTACAAACTAACTTAAAATTCAGACATGTTAAAAATTAGTGGAGAGAAGCTGGAAGATTTACAGTAGTAATATTACATAGTAATAGTAAATAATATATTTTAAAGTAAGCATGCTAAAGTAGCAAGAAAAGACCTATATAAAGCCTACTTGAAGTAATTTGTAAAATATTATTTTCTCTATAAAAAATTGGAAATGTGCTAGAGGCTATTTATTCATTCTTTTGATTTTTGTTTTTTTCAAATAAATGTTAATAAGTGATGTTTAGTAAAGTTGGGAGATTCTGCTTAACAATCATATCTATCTGAGATTTTTAAAAGCTAATTCAGTGATTCATTTTGGTGATAAAATTTTTAAAATAATGACATAATGGGAGTGATGTCAAGAGCGCATCATTATAAATGCAATAAAAGACCAAATCTGTCAAAGTTTTTTCTCCATAGAAAACCATCAAATTAAGTCAAATAAAGATCAGATACCAAGAAGAAAATGTAATTGTTGAACATGCTGAAGTGTCAAATGGATATTTAAACACATATTTTACATTCTGGTCTGAAATATATTTATGGACAGATGCCAATAAAGTAAATCGATTTCTTGCTTTTAACTAAATTTTTATTAAAATAACCTGAAATTTTATATCCACGTATCAGGTCAGAGATGATTAAAATTATTTCATCCTTTTTTGTTTTCTGTTCACAGAAAATGATGAACATCTGAATGGCTTGACAACCAGATTAGACAATGCCAATGTCAGAAACAGGGATCTCCTGAGAGCTCTGAATGACACTTTGGAAAAGTTATCAGCCATTCCCAATGGTAAGGATTCAGGACACTGCAAATCGTGCGGGTGGATATGAACTCTTAAAGAATGTTCTAACTTCTGCCTTTTTTTCCTAACACTACATTTGTACCATTGTCAGGCTATTCGATAACAGTTTTCTTACTTACAAATTCTTCTTTGTGAGAATGAGAAACTAAACCGTACTTTACACTGTGATATTTATCATTTGTTACCCTAGCTGACATTCGTTGGAATAAATTACAAAAAGGAAAATACAGACATCTTATTATTGTATTGTCCTTCCATGTTTCGGCCCAGGAAATCTTATATTGGTGGGAAAAATAAAATCGTACAGACACTATTCTCTACAATGTTGATGTACACAATTGCAGCTTATTACAGTACCTACCGTAATAGGTAGAGCCAACTGCCTTTCAGCATATCTTTATTGGCAAAGTTCTGTTACTTAAATGTTTTAGCTTTCAAAAACATTAAGACATTAAGAATTGAACCATGTCTGTAATATCTTTCTACCTATTACACGTACTTGGAGTTAATGTTTCATATTAGTTCCTGAAAGCACTATTCTTTTTGGGATACTATTTTTATATTTTAGTAGCATGATATAACAATAACAAGGGTTACTAACATTTTTTGAGTGCTTATTCAATATGCTTATGTTAAGTGTATGTAATCCTCATACTAATCCTACAAGGTAAGTAGCATTGTTATCTCCAGTTTATAGGGGACAAACTTAGGGATACTAAGGGCCTTTGTTAAAAGAGGCGTATATGATTTGAACCTCGCAGTTTAACTTCAGAGGCTGTGGTCTTAACCACTAATCTACAACATACTACTAGGCACATATATATGTTTTTTATACAAATTATGGTGAAGGAAACACATACATCTATAGAAAACAGGAAATATTAAAACCTTAATGATTTTTACTTTTTTAACTTTAAAAATCCTAAGTAACTTTCCCGATTTTCATGTCACCTCTTCAGTAGTAAAGATGTACATAGAAAATTTCCAATGCTGAAAACAAATATAAATACACAAACACAGGGTCTAATATATCTGAAAAAGTCTCTTTATATTAAAATTGAAACACATTCATTCCCTCCCCCCCACCCCCCGCCTCAGAAATGCAGATTAAATCTTAAACCTACTTTTGCTGAAGCTGTTTGATTCATGTGGATAAACTCTCTTTAACATGTTCAGCAGCAAATCACAATGTACCTTTACACAATGAACATTTAGAACAATCACGTTGCTATTTTAAGAGCTGATCAGGTATGCATAGCAAAGGTCCCTGAGAAAATTCAGTTTAGCTAAAAATATACTTCATTTGCTATGACTGAATGAGACAAAGTTCAGCCTTTCCCTCTGTGCCTGTGTCCCTGAGGTCAGCCAGCCACAGCCTCGCTTTGACAAGCATGGATTAAGCCACTAACTCCAGACCCTTTGTTTCTCATACCGTCTTCATCTGACAGACACAGCCGCTAAACTGCAAGCTGTTAAGGACAAAGCAAGACAAGCCAACGACACAGCTAAAGATGTACTGGCACAGATTAAAGATCTCCACCAGAATCTTGATGGCCTGAAGAAAAATTACAATCAACTGGCAGACAGCGTAGCCAAAACAAATGCCGTGGTAAAAGATCCTGCAAAGAACAGTAAGATGTGCTTTTTCACTTTGATTATGTCATTTATTTCTTCACACTATAAAAGTATCCTAGACTCATAACTGTTAGAGCAGGAAGGGACCCTCGTAGTGGTGTAGTCTGCCCTCCTCCCTTCATAGACGGGGCTCAGGAATTGAGTGCGTGCAGCTCCAGAAACAGAATCCAAGACTCCCAGCTCTGCACTAGAGCTTATCTTATTCAAATTTCGTCCAATTGAGAGGAAATTAGGAATTCTCAAATCTACATGATATTTGGTATAGCGATGCCAAATATTTTTAAATCCTTTAGTGTAATTGAAAATACAGTTATACTTGGGAAATTATATCCTCGGAGTTGGTGAAATTCCATAGAACCTAGAGGTCAAGGAGCAGTCTTATTAGCAGTCCTGTTAGAACAGGATATTAAATGGGATCAACTTGAAATGCATTCAAATTGGAAAATATTAATATTTTATTACTTAGATTCTGGTTAGTTAACATTATCAGGAAATTAAAATTTTTATCTAGTTTATCAAGAAGAATATTTCTTTACATCTTTTGTATATTGCATTAAACTATATTGAGTTAACAAGGATTTACAAGAAAATGTGCAAGAACTAAATATAATAATTTATTAATTATACTCAATAAACATTATGATTTCTAATATTTTTTATTCTTTCAAGTAATAAAATGTTACTTTAGTATGTGATTTCACCAAAGGAGATGCTTGATTCTTTGTACTTGTCAGTCTCAAGAGATTAGCCCGCTTTATATAGCACCAATGTATTTATTGGGAATTAAAACATTTGTTGAGTGTAATAACAAAAACACAGTTTTTGACGTTATACACTGTATAATCCAGATGCTGTTCGACGGGGGAGTGGAGCCTGATTCTTCAGCACCTTTGCCTCAGATCAAAGGCTAATGATGCCATGAAAGAATAGATACAACTAGCATGACTCCTTCCTGAGCAAGGAAGAGTGCAAACACAGCCGACATGCACTTCAGAGCTAGGGAGAAGGATTTCACTCCTCACTTCTTCAGGGAAGAAAAAGAAGAGATATATAGTTTTAAATTTATTTCTTATGTAAGCGCAGAGTTAGCTTACCCCTGTAGTTCAAAGATACCATCTGAATAACTGGTTCAGAGTCATGCCAAATCACAACATTTCCCCCCAAGAAATGAATGAAAATAAGTTTTAAAGTAAATGTCACTCTCTCTTTTATGCTTTAAGTTAAGGTATCATTTCATTCATTTTCAGATTGATTCTCAGCTGAGAGTGGCCTTTTTATAATATTTATCTCACTTTTATGATTCTATCGTCTATCAAAAGAAATAGTTAATATCTATAAACACTAATTAAACTGGGTCTGTTTCTGTCTTATTAGAACATTATAATAAAGTTCCCTTTAATATGAACAGTGGCTGCTAAATGCCATGTTTTTGTGGACTTTTACTTGATGGCGCTAGTTTGACTTAAAATGGGGTGAATTTGTAATTAGCACCTGTTGTGAAAAGTTCTATTTTTTTGATAATCACTACTTTATAATACCTATTAAAAATATTTTCTCATGAATTTTCTATTTTTCTGTTTTACTTCCATATGAAATTACCTGAAGAAATCAGTATGTATATGTTTACTTGCATACCTTTTAGTAATTTTTATGCTTGGTTGCCTATTGCAAAAAGCTTCAGCTTTGCATGTTTCCATGTTTTAGTATTGCTTTAAACATTGGATAGCTTTTCTTTCCAGTGTCACAGTATTAATGCTGAATCTTCCCTTACAAAAAGTTAGTATGTGAATATATTTGACATAAATATTTTAGTTGTGTGTTTGAAAAGTTAGTGACATATCTGTTATCCATATAAAAGTAGAGAATTGAATTCTCCCACAGATTCAACTAAATTATGATGCTTCTGATAACATATATGCGGCCACTGAAGTCCAAATGACTTCCTTCTAGCAGGATTAAAATAGATTAAAATCTGCATTGCTGTTGTTGCTGTCCCCCGCTGAAGCTCACTCCTCCCCTTACAAGTAATTATTCTCAACTTCAAGAGCATTATATTTGGAGATGCATAAAACAAAATTAATAAAATCAGATCTTAACAAGTGAGCAATCACTGAGATATAAAAATATTCTGCCTTAAACAATTTCATAGTTTAAATTCCAAGTCAAAAATAAAACTGAAAAATAGAAAATAGTAATAATAAAATCCAGCATATCAAAACCTGAGAAATATGATGAAGGCGGTCCTCAGTGGAAAATGAATGCAATGACGTTACTAAAAAGCATTGAAATAAACAATTTAGGCAATCAACTCTACAAGTCAGACAAAATAAAATTAAGTAAAAGAAAGAAGATAAAAAAGAGTTAATGAATTCGAAAACAGAAAATAATAGATGTGATAAATTCAAGTGGTATATCTTTAGGAATATAAAGATAAAAAATTTTAGAGGCCTGACAGGCTTAATAAAGAAAAATAAAGCACAAATAGGCAAAGTTCTGAAGGAGATATAACAAGATAAGGGAAGAAATGTAGCAGGTAAGAGAAGACTTAGCAAAACTCTAGGCTAATAAATTGTAAAGCCTAAAAGAGATAGATAATTCTCTAGTAAAACATTGTTATTAAAATCTATCTTCAGCAATGATTTTAAAATCCACACAAATAATTATGGAAGAAAGTGAGAAGTTTTCAAAAACTACTGCACAAGAGAGCATCAGACTCAATATCACAGGTTATTTGTTTTTAAAGCCTCAAGAAGATAATTTCCATATGACTTCGACTGCTACAGAAGATAGAGGGGAAAAAAAAAGTAGGGGATGGGGGGAACCTCCAGGTTCCATTCTGAAACATTTGATAAAAGCTTCTGGGAGCTTTAGAAGAAAAGGATCCATTACTTGTCTAAGTAGTCCCTGCATAGCCCTTTTTCATTCTTATGAATTTAAATCTAAATCACTTTTTCTCACTTCTAGAATAACTTTTAGAATATCAGAGTAATATTGGGGAATATTAAAGGAAGGGAGAAAATGGATAAATGGTTTATTTAAAGTGTAAAAATGGAGGGGTAACTGTCTTTATGTTGAATACCTATACAGTTATGTAACAAGAGCTTTGACCTCAATAACCTGCATTTCAGAAGAGTCAGTTCTTGATCTAGCAACTCTATTAGTTGAAGTTAATAATAGACCATGGGCCTTCCCTGGTGGCGCAGTAGTTAAGAATCTGCCTGCCAATGCAGGGGACACGGGTTCGAGCCCTGGTCCAGGAGGATCCCACATGCTGCGGAGCAACTAGACCCCTGCACTACAACTACTGAAGCCCACACACCTAGAGCCCGTGCTCTGCAGCAGGAGAATCCACCGCAATGAGAAGCTGGCACACTGCAATGAAGAGTAGCTCCTGCTTGCTGCGACTAGAGAAAGCCTGCGTCCAGCAATGAAGACCCAATGCAGCCAAAAATAAATCAATAAAATAAATAAATTTATAAAAATAAAATAAAATAAAATAATAGACCAAGTTCTTTTTAAACATCACTAACACTATAACTCATATTTATGAGCATGAGTTCAAAATACTTACTTCAAAACCGAGTTTTAAAATAACTTACTTCTTTTCTAGCACATCTGATTCATTCCTAAGGATTAATTCCCAGATTGTTCATAGTTCATCGGGGCCAAAAGCCTTGGACCTTAAGCAGTTTCTCTTTTTCATCAGGGTCGCAATGACAGAAAACAGAACAATACACACTTGATCAGATAATTAATGACATGGTTTGGATAAGACTGCCAGCATCCTAGGGACAGAATAATTGATTTTCCATGTGTCATTTGCCCTCCTATGAAAAGCACAAGCTGGAAGTCTAAGGATCAGTGATAACCTTCAATTATTTTAGGGTTAAACCCCTTTTAAAATTGTCAGTATTCAACCTCCTTTAAATTTTAACTACAAAAGTGACAGTTTAATGTGGTTCAACCTAATGTAAAGAGCAGGAGAATCAACTATTCTTCAAAATGAAAATGAACTGCAGCATGAAAGATTTAATTAAAGTATAATATAGGCCTTCAGTCGAAGGATTGTTCAACATTGAGATGTTTTTCAGAAGACATTTTTATAGCTTTTCTCGTTAAGATGTACAAAGAAAGACAGAAAAAGAAGGAAAACCAATTTTGTGTGAGAACCCTGATTTAAAAACAGTTCTGGCTTGGACAGACTAGGTGACATTTTAAAGATGCTTCTCCAGTTCCTTGATTCTATGACTAAAGTTCTATGCTATAAAGGTTAGCTTTGGGGCTGAAGCTAGAAATTAAGCATTGAATTAAGTTCATCATATTCTCAATCTTCAATGCAAATTTTCACCTTAATCACAAAACCAGAGTGTTGGCCTTCTTTTTCTAACATCTCCTCCTCTGGTCTGCTTGAGTCCCAACTAAAATATTTCCATTTGCCATCACAATCTGCTTCAACTGTCATGGCCTTGCTTTTGTCGTGTGGATGAGATGAAATCTTTTCCATTATTTACTTAAGCATACTGCTATTTTCATTTCTGTGTATGTGTGTCTGTGTGTGCATGCATGTGCATGCGTGTCTGTGTCTGTGTGTGTGGATGCGTGTGAGTGCATGGTATGCGCTAATCTTGTTCTATGCAGTTGCAGATGCAGATGCCACTGTAAAAAATCTAGAACAAGAAGCTGATCGACTGATAGATAAACTCAAACCCATCAAGGAACTTGAGGATAACCTGAAGAAAAACATCTCTGAGATAAAAGAACTGATAAACCAAGCCCGGAAGCAGGCCAATTCTGTAAGCTCGTTCTGCTTTCAGTTATCAGTAAATGATTGTAATTTTTGGTGTTATTCCCGGAAGGAATACCTTCCTTCAGTGTATCCTGTTGAATGATCTCTGGTTCTTTTCCTTTAATTTGAAGCTATTTGCAGGTGAGGTGGGGAATGGAAGATTAGATATTTTTCCCATAAATTTCAAAAGACATTTCTTGAGAAGAATGATCACTACTTACTGTTTTAGAAATGAAAGTTCTGATATATTTTATTATTGTTTGAATAGAGTTAATACAAACTGTAAGAATGAAAGCCTGGTTTTTGTGTACTAAAAAGGCATGGATGAGAGTGCCTTGCTCTTAATGAAAGCAAAACAGGCCAACCAGTGCGGCTATAGAAGGAATGAACGGACAAGGTTATAAGGAATAATAGCATAGAGGAACTATTATTTTCTATATATTCTTTTGTCTGAGTACAAGCAACCAAAAATTATTTTGCTTACAATTTGTACAATTTTTTGGAGCAAGAATAGGAAATACTTCACTTGTCTCAAAATTTTTCTCTTTATTAACCCAGTTAGAAGACTATAAGGATAGAGGCAAAACTTTCTAGAAGGTAGCATCTTCATGAACCAGGACAGAACTGTAAATGCCAATATGAAACTTTAGCCTTGTGAAGTCATCTTATGATCTTTATAGAAATAGAATGAAAAAAAAAAAACAGTTTTCATGTTATCAGGCTTAAACTGAAATCTTTTTAGATACCCAAGCCTTCCATCTCAAAAATTCCATTTTTTGATACAAATGAACTTATTTACAAAACAGAAACAGACTCACAAACATAGAAAACAAACTTAATGGTTACCAAAGGGGAAAGGGGGGGATAAATTAGGAGCTTGGAATTAACAGATATACATGATTTTATGTATTATAGATAAACAACAGGATCCTACTGTATAGCACAGGGAACGATATTCAATATCTTGTAATAATCTATTATGGAAAAGGATCTGAAAAAGAATATATATATGTGTATATATATGTATATATATATATATATATATATATATATACACATGTATAACTGAATCACTTTGCTGTACATCAGAAGCTAACAAACATTGTAAAGCAACTGTACTCTTCAATTTTAAAAATTCCATTTTTAAAATTTATTTAATTATTTCTTTATTTTTATTGACATATAGTTGATTGGCAGTATTAGTTTCAGGTGTACAACATTGTGATTCAATATTTTTATAGACTATACTCCATTTAAAGTTATTACAAATAATGGCTATATTTCCCTGGGCTGTATAATATATCCTTGTAGCTTATTTATTTTATGCATAGTAGTTTATATCTCTTAATCTCATACCCGTGTCTTGCCCCTTCCCCTTTCTTTTCCCCACTGGTAACCATTAGTTTGTTTTTTATATCTGTGAGTCTGTTTCTGTTATATACATTCATTTGTTTTAGTTTTTAGGTTCCACATATAAGTGATAACATGGAGTATTTGTCTTTTTCTGTCTGATTTCAGTAAGTATAATATTCTCTAGGTCCATCCACATTGTTGCAAATGGCAGAATTTCATTTGTTTTTATGGCTGAGTTATAATCCATTGAATATATATACCACATCTTCTTTACACATAGGTTGCTTCCAAATCTTGGCTATTGTAAATAATGCTGCTCTGAACACTGGGGTGCATGTATCTTTTCAAATTATGTTTTCATTTTCTTCGGATATATACCCAGGAGTGGAATTGCTGGATCATATGGTAGTTCTAAAAAATTCTATTTTTAAACAACTGTGAAGCTAAAATGACCAGAAATAACCTTTCTTAATCCATAAACTTATTTTTTTAGTAAGTGGCCAAGAATATGATGCCCAAGTGACAGTATATTCTTCTCCCTCCTTATACATACCTGATATCTTTAAACCAGGTTAAGACAATAAGTTCAGGGTGAACCTTGAAAAGGAATTCATGACTAATTGAAGAGAAACCTAGAAAATGACAGAAAGATTAGTGAAGATGAAGTACATAAACTCAGAGTAAAAGAAGCAGATAGGGTTGAGAAGACATACGTTGAACTACAATATGAAAACCTTGCAGGCAGTAAGGATGACAGCTGAGCGTTGTATATGTGAAGCACAAGGTGAAAAGAAATCAGATGTTACTCCAAGGTTTGGATTTTTATTTAAGATTTAGCCAATGCAGAAAAAGCATCTCCTATGCACCAGGTTACATGCTGTGAGGCATGTTCGTCCACTCGAACAGTTTACAACGCCATAGAAGAAATAAGATATGTACACAAATAACTCTAAGATAATGCAGAATGTTGTGCTACATCCAATGAGCGCTGGGAAGTGCTATTAAGTTTCTGAAAGGAAGGATCACCTCCAGTCGGGGCGGGAAGATTTCCTGAAGGGAAGGATTTGAGCCAGACTCTGAAATGGGATAGTGCTGGACATGGGATGAGAAGGTGAAGGAGAACATTCTGAGGAGAGGGAATGACTTCAGCCAAGGCAGCGAGAAAAGGTGGTTTCAGGGTCATTTCATGACAGAACAGTCTGATTCGCCAAGACTATTGTTAGAGTGAACATTAAACTAGAAAATTCAATGGAGGCCAGGTTTTCTCAGGTAAGTTGAATGGTAAGTTAAACAGTTTCTTTTAGCCACAACTGTACCTGAGATAAACCTCATTGGTGAGGAGAAGCTGGAAGTTCTTGAACATGAAATGCAATATAATCAGAACAGTGCTTTTTGAATATGAATCCAGAAGTGGTTTGTGGGATAGATGAGAGAAACTAGAAAGAAGGAAGCAAATTTAATAAGAGACCCAACTGTAGCAGTGGCAGTGGTAAGAGAAAGAAAGAGATTGATGGATCCCTCCTGTATTTTGCCGTGTTAAGTTTGAAGAAGCAGTAATAGTAACTGTTCTCTTGTGAATCCCACACTTAAGCCACATTTTCTGACTTAGTTACCAAGCAGGGAAACCTGTACATTTTCATTATTTCTTCATTGTAAAGAAATCTAAATATATGCCTATACATTCATCAGTTATAAA
Organism: Lipotes vexillifer; assembly: GCF_000442215.2. Taxonomy (NCBI): domain Eukaryota; kingdom Metazoa; phylum Chordata; class Mammalia; order Artiodactyla; family Lipotidae; genus Lipotes; species Lipotes vexillifer. The sequence goes on from NW_006776635.1 coordinate 584,238, forward strand.
TGCTTCCTCTTCCCACCCCCACCCCCCTGGAAAGAAAGATAAAATTCTGGCGTGTAAATATATAAAACCTGTCTCAAAATACAAAATGAAAGAAAGGTATAAAAGTCATGCTTGAAAAAAACAATCATTGTCCATGCCTTTTAAGGAAATCTGTAACTACCTTTGGAAATGGAAGTTACAACAAAGTGCTTTGTTTTTTGTAAGATGTTATAAATTTGTAAAGCAGCCAACGTTTTTTTCAAGTGGGTTTTGTACTAATTGAAGATTACATTTGCCCAATTTTAGAAATATATTTGTAATCTGGCATGAGTGTCTGGATGTGGCCCTAACACATATTCAATATGACCAAGAAATTAAAGACATTTATTTTAAAGTAGATTTCCCCTTGTTTGTTGACTCTGAAATTGAGTGGCTGATACTCTTTTTAAATGAATGACCTAGTTAACTGGATGAAAAAATGCAGTGAAAATTCAATAGATATAATAATGAGATCCTCAGTAATGTTTGAGTTCATGATTACGAATTGGTAAATAATGTTGTATGAGAAATGCCTCAGAGAGACCTACTTCTTAGTGATTTTTGTTTAGAAGTCTTACTAAGGGTTCACATTAGAAATAACAATAGTTAGTGGCGGGGGGGGGGTGGTGTGATGAATTGGGAGATTGGTATTGACATATATACACTAATATGTATATAATGGATAACTAATAAGAACCTGCTGTATAAAAAAGTAAAATAAAATTCAAAAATTCACACACGAAAAAGAAATAACAATAATTGATAGCAACAAATATCTTAAGAGGATGTTTGTATTTCAGAAATCTCTCCCCTCTTATGAGAGGGATATATGTCAGAGATTTCTTCTAGAGAAATTTATAAATATTGTCCTTTGATTTACTTGTCTTAAGGTATATAAAATAATATAATTGGAAAACGAAACACAAGGTATTTAAACAGAGAGATTTAGTAGCTATTGACTGGTCACGGATAGTTTGGGCTGCCTGAATATTTCAGATACTGAGGATATATTCAAAACTGTAAGCCAGAGAACAGAAAATCCAGAGGGTTTTTATAAAAATGTGTAAGAGTTGAGCAATAGGTTACTTTACAAGATTAATTCCTGGCGTATTGGGTATAACAATGCCATGTTGTTCAGAGATCCATATATTTTTGATATGTAAAGTATGCCATAAGGCAGAGTAATTTTAACTCCTAGAGCTGTTAAACACCCTTAGTTCTAAAATGGCTACTCAGACTTTCAGTCCTCCAGTGGAGTCTCATCAGTTGAATTAGGCTTCAGTACTGGTGCTCTGTCTACAACGCTTTGAGAACCCTGCTTTCAACACTCCAGTCATGTAATCCCCTACCATTTTTACCAGGTATACCCAAGCAAGGGCAGAAACATCCTGATCAGTCATGCATTCCACCCATATTCAGTCACTTCTCTAAACAGTAACCGAGGAGTATTACTACATTGTGTTCTTTATAACACATACGAGTCATTTGTAATAACAAAAGAAATAACCAAAATAACATATGATGGCTAGTTTAATCACAAATAACAAAAATTAGTTATACCTTTCCCGGTTCTGTTTCTCTGCAAGTCATTTTTTTTTTCCTGTTAAAAATAAATAAATAAATTTTATTAAGGTAGTTTGATTTTTTTTTTTTTTTTTTTTTTTTTTTTTTTTTTTTA